>NW_027192156.1:290238-380369 GCF_041956525.1 Rhizomucor pusillus
TTTTTTCTTTTGCTTTACAAAAGGAATTGGCTTTCTCTCTCTTTCTTCTTCTTATCGATAACACACTTTTTGGTATAACTTTGTAAATTTAACCGAATGGATAAATACAATCTTCCTTACTCAATATTCTCACGTTTTTGTTGTTCTTCTTGTGGTTGCCTGGATCGCCGCTCCATTTGATTTCAAGTCACTTGTTGAATGAAGTTTTGGTAACTTAATTCCAGCTAGAATAGCTTCTTCCTGCCTATCCCACAGATATGCAAGAGAATTACTACTGGCACCCCATTTTGTAGACAAGCTAGTAAACACGCTGGTGTTTGAAAGGCGCGCCCACTTACTAGGGATGCCCCTCATAAAGTACATCTTCTTCTTGATAAATTTGCTCTTGATCCACACACTGAGACAAATGCTTCTTATGCATTTCATTGGGAAACAGACATCCTATTAATGAATACCATGAGTATGATAGATCTTATCAAGCATTTTCAATTTTGTAATTAATCAATTCCAGAAGGACGGCGTTTTCTAACTTTACACAGAAATGGGGCGCCCGTAATAAATCCCGCGCGCACACTTACTAGAAATGTAAACGTCTTTTTTCATACAGCTAATATTTACATCCCTGGCTACTGCCGTGACCACTGACAATTCTCATTCCATCGTCATAGAACAAACGTTATTCTGGAAAGCACATATGCCGACGTTTGATGGAGCGAGTAGTAGTATGTAAATTGGTCTTCAATAGTTGAAAAGAGAAGGCTTAACCGTTACAAAGACACTCCTTTTACATCATTAACAATTTACTAAAGAAATCATTTACTTTCGATGGTAGCAGCAATAGTAGAAAAGAAGAAAAAGCAACAGAAAAAGAAAAGGTTGGATGGGGGCATATCATGATCATATAAATGTTTGATTGGTTGAACGGTATATATATATATATATATATATATATAATATATATGGGAGGCGCAATAGAAGAAAAAGAAAAAAGCATGTGTTGAACATATACAAGAGAAGACGAGGTGGATGAGAGAAAGATAGGTAAAGAAAACATGTACAATGAAAAAAGCGAAAGAGTATTGTATGGAGAATTTTTTTGGTTCACGGCGATGGGGACGAGGGCGAGGATGAAGACGAGGAAGAATCGTCGCTTGCATCGTCCGGATACAAGACAGATCGCAGAATAGCGCAGCGACGCTCCAGCATGCCAAGGAACCCGTGCATCTGCTGCTTGTTCATCCGGCTCAAGAGGCTCTTGAACCTTGTGTCATCGATATCCGACAGCTCGGACGACGCTGCTGCTGCTGCTGAAGCTGCTTGCTTTTTCGCAAAGTGTTCTTCCTCTTCCTCTTCGTTCCAATCCCGCTTTCGTTTCTGCACGCTTGGCTTGCGCATCGCGAGCGGCCGGTTTCGGTTGTGCATCTTGCTGTACAGACCACATGCGTTGCAGACAGCTTGCCCATTTTCGTTTTTACGCCACAACGGTGTGTTTGTCTGTAAACAATTGGCACACCGGGGAACGTCGACGGGAGGGTGACTGAGCAGCGGACGCAGCAAGTTGGCCGCGGCTGCAGTGAGCGCAGCGGCTTGGGATGTTGCTGTGTTGGTGTTGCTAGACTGTTGGTGTTGGTGTTGCTGCTGCTGTTGCTTCTTGACAGCCGTCTGTTTTTGTCGAATATGCAGTGGTCTGTGGGTCCCATACTGTTTGTAATAGAGTCCGCAAGCATTGCACAGCGAGTGGGCACGGTCCGGAGTGCGGCGCCACAGTGGAGTTTTGGTCACATGGCAGTTGTAACATTCTAATTGACGTGGAGGACGGGTCGATTTGGCGGTAGTGGCAGGAGGTGCAGGAGCAGGAGGAGGAGATGGGGATGGTGTGGAGGGGATGTGTGTGTTGGTGGTAGTAGTAACAAGAGGGCTGATGGTGTTCGACGACTCGTCCTCGAACTTGACAAATTGATCCAGCTCGTCCTGAGGAAAGTACAGCGCAGTGAAAGACTGTAACAGGGATGTGGGGATGCTTGAGAGTAAGCTCGGATCGAGAGTCATTTGTGTGGGAGACGACGGTGCCAAAGAAGTGGGGGACGGGATACCCTCGACTGGCAGTTCTTCTTTCTTGAGCAAGAAGTCTTCTTGCTGCTGTTCAGGTTGTTGTTGTTGTTGCTGCTGCTGCAGGAAATTGGCCAGCAAATCCTTGCCAAACAAGTCGGGCAAAGGCAGCAGAAAGTCTCCAGACATTGAAAGTGGGGGGATTTTTTTGGTTGGAAAAAAAAAGAAAAGAAGAAAAGAGGGCAGGTACTTCGAGATAGCTCAAACTCTTTATATTCGAAAGCTTTTTTTTCTTGTCTTTTTTTTTTAATAGGCAAGTGTCCTTCCGGGGAACCCGTAATCCCCGATACTTTCCTTCTTGCTAAATGATTTTCAGGCGGGCCAGAAAGGCACAAAAATAAGAGGCGCGATCTCTTCGCGCGCGCGACTCGTGTATATTCCAAAGAGCGTGCCTCCTTTTACACCCATCGTTGCTGCGGCTCTCCCTGTACACACACTCTCTTTCTTGCTATACCATTGAATTGGGTCTAGGTATCCAAGCAATTGTTTACAGAATATGTGTTCCTGACACAACAGAGTTTCAATGTCAGCGTAAACCAATGGGTGCGTCGGTGTGCGTTGTATACAAGCTTGCACCACACTCGCTCTTATCGGCCAATAAGATTCGATAAATTAATCAAGTCGCAATCGTCGCAAACTGTTATCGCTCAAGTTGATTGGGAGCTGTGATCCATGTTGCTCGGACACCAACAGCAACCAGAACCTTGTTACATCCCCCAACAGAACCGTCTATTTTTTTTCCGGTGTTACCATAGCAATCATAACAGTCCTTTGACTGCCTGCCAGAATAAAAGAGTGGCAAAAAGGCAAGAGTTTTTTTTTCATTCCATCGAAGAATGATGTTAGTGGAGGAGGGAGAGAGGGAGGGATCGTGATAACGATGCAGTAGCACCTGCATGGAAAAAGGTTGAAGCAGAACCACCCACTGGCTATCTGGAACCAAGACCAGATGCACAGAGATAACGAACATGGCCTAATCCAGTTATCAGCAACCAATCCAACAACGTTCATTGTTTGTTAGATGGAACCAGACGCCCAGAGCGAATGCCTTTATCAGACACAGTCTCTTTATCGTGCCAATTCATTTAGGCGATTTGAGATCATGTTGGATCTGCAATTGTTTTGGACCCCCAACCCAGCGAAAAAAATAAATAAATATACAGCGTTTTAAAATAATAGGCAGCAACCAACGAGGGGAACAAACCTTATATCCTGTCGACCGACCGGCTCCCCTTCCTTCTTCTTATCGGAGACATTTCCTAATGTATAAAACTTATTGTTTCCATCATCACTCTCACTCCCACATCCCACAGTACTTCTCAATATGAAAGATCAAATACTCATCTACAACTGCTTGTTATTGCCGCATCTTGATCTCAGTGCATTGCATGCGGGGTTTATCCCCCCACCATGACAAATCAATCATTTATGCTTGGGTTTCAAAAGCACGCGGCTTGGTCCCATGGTATTACAATAACAACTCTCGCGTGCCCCCCCCAAAAAAAATGAAACCGTATCCACGGACGAGCGTTGCACACACATACGACTAGCGTCGTTCTTCGGTAGCATCAAAGTTCGGATCGGCGCACTGTCTCTTCGATCTCTTTTTTACAATTCCTTTCCCTGCTCCCACGGAAGTTTCTGTTTGACGAGGACGCCGCTTATCTTGTTCTTCTTCTCTTCTTCCTTTTTAGTGTCTTCGGCCATGTTGCTCCTTGCTTATCATATCAGGACCCAAGCAGCAATAAGGACGGCTTCTAATAGCTCGAGGCAGCATCCCCTCCTTACTGATATCTTTTGTTTGTTTGCTATCACGCAAGATGTTGTGATATCACGCTTCTTTCCTTTTTACGTTTCCATCTAGAACGAATGAACCCAACTCGGTAAAAAAAAATTACATGCAAAAACGATCGTCGTCGTTCCGAACAATGGTATACAATTGGTCATAGTAAGCAAAAAAAAAATTGTTACACTCGGTGGAGGTCGTAAAATACACAACAAAATAGTGGCAAGGAGGGTATGATGATGAAATATAATAATAACAACAACAATGGTAATTCTATATTACTCTTTGCCTGCAGCTCGAAATCCAGCCTTGATGTGCCGCAGTAATTGACGACCTACGTTGACTTTTTAGCCCACCGTTTTGGCTGGAATATGCGCGCTCCTTCTTACCTCCAAAGAGATCGCGATCCATGGGGCCCCATTCGACCTTCCAGGGCGCACCGTCCTGCAACTTTTCAATCTCATTCCAGTCCTCAAACACGGGCGTGTCGTCGATAGGCACATCGGTGCCGCTGGTTGTGGTGATTTTCAAGATCTTGCGGGTCTTGTATGTTGCCACAATGTGGATGCGGTTTGCCAAGTCTCGCCCGGTATCGGTGGGCTTTACACGGATCCAGACGCTGTTGTTTTAAACTAATGTAAGCTCATGTCATCTTTCCCAACAATAAAGAAAGAACTCACCGTTGCCCTGGGTTGATGCTTGGAACCGTAATGTGACGATGATTGGGATCAGCTATCCCATTGTCTAGTTAAAAACCAGGAAAAATCAATGCTACGTCCAAATAACTTACATTTGGGTATCTTTGGCAATTGCTTATCTTCTGATTTCGTCTTGTCGTTATTTTCGTTGCTTCCAGATACATTGTTGCTGTTGGTTTGTTGTTGTGTTTGATCTGGCTGAACTCGGTAGTAGCCATACTCGTTGGAGGGAACTATAGGACACAGTTAGCAACAACAGCTAGTTAGTGCAAAGAAAAGACCTACCATCTCGAATATATCGTTGGTCCATATACACATTGCCGCCGTGCACCATATACGGTGTACCCGCTCTGGACATTGGGTAAGGTGCTTGGGCGGCAACTGGAGGCATATACGGTGTTCCTGATGATGGTGGAGGTAGGTGCAAACTCACTTGCGATCCATCTGGATGAGGAGGATGGGGGAACAAGGAGCTCATCGAGCGAGATCTGCTATGCGACAACGTTGGCATAGGAGTGTGAACGATCTCTGGGGTCTCTTGAGTCTTCTCCTCGGACCAGGATGCGTTGACTAGCAAGTCAGCCAATCGTTCCTGCATATCGCTCACTGAAGGGCTCGCTGATTCAGACCGCCGTCTGTTGCGGATGTAATCACTCCTTTGCTTCTCCTTGTCCTTGCTGTTCTTGTTAAATGACGACAGATCGATCATGGATGCACCGGGTTCTATCCGTGTCGCGTATCCCATGGATTTTGGTCTTTTCGTCGTCGTTATTGCCGTGACTTCAGCTTTTTCTTCAGTAACATGGTCCTCGTCGCATGAACTGCCATCATCGTCGCTTGAGCCGTAATCTGAGGGCGCGTTCAAATCGACCAGATCATGATCATCAAAGTAGTCGGCTGGATTGAATCCTTCAGGTAATTCATCATCCTTTTTCTTGGTATCAACGTCGTGCTGTGTATGTTGATCTTTTGTCGGTTCAATTTCCCGTGGTTGTTCCTCCTCCTCTTCTTCTTCATCTTCCGTATCATGTTTCCGTGCCTTTCCTTTATCAATGTACTGTTCGTTTTCATCATTACGGTTCTTGCCCTGGCGTTCTTCCACTGTGTTGACAAGGTAATCCTTCTGCTCTTCTTGTTCCTCTTCTTCCTCGTGTGATGAAGATTCTGCGACCGCAAAGTCGTCGGCAAACGGATCTGGCTCATCAGGCTTGTATGTCTCTTGTGGTGGAGGCGGCGCTGCTGCTACTGCTCGATTTTTTTTCTTCTTTTTGGGAACCATATTGCCAACTCGCTGTGGCTGCAACACCGGCCTGGGGATAACTGGATTTGACGATGATGAGTCAAAGTAATCGATGTTGCTGCTGTTCTTGCGTTCTGCCTGAGGCTTCTCGTCATTGTCGCTGGCAGCGGTTGTATTTCGTTGGGCACTGTGCATGCTTGTCGATGATGGAGATTTAGGTGCGACGTCAATTGTGGTCGGCAGCGATATAGAATCTAACGGCGACACGTGCGTCGCTGTTCCTTGTTGTTGTTGTTGCTGACGGGATGGCGTTGCTGTCTGCTGTCGAGGCGATGCGCGGTAACCTGCAGGATCAGGTATAGGCATCGACATGTACTGCCTGGATTGCGGTCGAGCAGGAGGATGAGAGTTATAACGATGTTGTTCCTCTCCAGTGGCGGGAGTGGGCGGCGTGGCATGGTGATGATCTGATGCCGCCTGGTGTGGCGGTGGGACAAACATCATGGGTTCTCGTCTCGGTGGCGGCAGCTGGTGCTGCTGATGCTGACCAAACAAGGTGGCTCCCATAGATGGTTCACTTGGGTATTTTATAGGCGGCTGCTGCTGCTGCTGCTGCTGCTCAGTATCCGGTCTTGCCGCGGCGCCGCTGCTGCTACCAGGCTTGCCTGAAGAAACAATATTTTCGACGTGCGGAACAGGCATTGGTGTGTAAGACTGCTGTGGTGGTGGATGATGTGGCGGCGACGTGGTCGTCGTTGTGGACTGCTGTTGCTGCTGCTGTTGTTGTTGATGAGGAACGGCATTGGCCGGAATGGGAGAGTAAGACTGTTGTTGGGGCAGACTAGATGTAACATTAGGATACGTCGCTGGATAACTGCTAGCTGAAACTCCATTCATGGCATTTGTCACAGATGCATTTGCGTGGGAGAATATTGGCGGTTGTTGCGACGATCCAGTGCTAGGCTGGTATGAAGTCGTTGAAGGTTGTTGCTGCTGCTGCGGATACGTTGTCGTCGGCGGCGCCATTGGGGAGGAGAATGAAGATCCATGGGAGACGGCCGTGATTGGTCTCTCTTGCGGTTGAGTAGCTGGCGCGGGCGTCATGTTTGCAAAACCAGAAGCAGATGGGGGAGGATAGCTGCCAGGTGGTGCCGGCGTCGGTGTCGACTGTCTCGGTGGCAAAGAAGGTGGAGATACTTCAGAGCTGTTTGCTCGTATGTGATGGCTACCATGTACGGCATATGGCGGTGGAAGGGTATCGGCGGGGGAAGATGTCAAGTTACTGCTGCCAGCTGTCGGATAAGCAGCGGCAGGCGGCCGTTCCAGCGATGACGACGCTGATGAAGAAGAGGACGCTGCTGCTGGTTGGCTCGCACGTGCTGTGCCTGTCTGGCTTGAAGAAGAAGATGCTAATCATAACCTTTAATTTTACGTCTCTTATACGTTGCTTGACAGGCCCAGCATACCGTAAGCCCTCGGTTTAGACGGCAAGGGCGGTGGAGTGGACGGGTCAGTGTGGTGGTTGGTAATTGGAGTTGCAGGAGACGATGGTTGAACTTGAGGTGATGTTGGTGAGCTGTGCTGCTGCTGCTCACTGCCCTGCTGCTGTTCCAGTTCTTCTTGCAATTTCCGGGCGAATTCTTCATCAAGTCTTTCCTGCTCTTTGCGGCGCTCGAGTTCCTCGGCCCATTTCGCGTCTTCTTCCTCTTGAAGCTTTTTCTGCAGCTTCAGGGATTTGGCTTGCTTGTGATCCTTGCCAAAGAGATGTCGTCGCATTCAGCTGAGCAAGAAAAAAGAGAAATAGGTACGGTGGGGCGGGCACAGGGCACAAATTTAATGCATGGTGCTGGATGTTGTCTTGGCATATCCTTCCCCAAATACTCTTTCGTGCTTTTAAGCATCCTTTGAGCCAAGAAACACTACGAGCATCCGTCACACAGGAAAGCTGCAATTGGACCTGCACGCATCCGAAGGTGCTATTTTTTGATTACACAGCATGCATATTTAGACTCTTCCCGTAACTTATTGACGTCAAGCAAACTCTGGACTCTGCATTTGAAGCATTGAAATATGTACCCTTTTGAACTTTTCAATTCGCGTACTCTTGGCATCCTTGAATTCCAACCACACTGCTTCTCTCTAGATGGATTGCCTAAACAAGCGATCAATCTTTCTCAGTTTCACCAGCGATTTCTAGGTCTTGCTACTAGGTTGTCAGTAGCGATACCGATGGACAAAAGAACTGTACATTACTTTTTTAAACTCATACATTAAGGTAATTCCCCCTCGCTTCGCTTCTCCACAAAGGAGCCTCCGCATATGATACGAATATGTTTATCATAATACCCAACACGCCTTAATACATATATCTTGGATTTATTGGAATACTTTGGTACGTACAGTGTTTCGGGTGGCATACCAATGCTGGTGTAGATCTGATGACTGAGGCAGAAAGATGTTAAGATAAGGAGATGAGACGCGGGAGAGTGCAACATATAAAAGGTCCCATTCATGCTATAAGACAACGGTAAAAGCAAGATGGCATCTTTATATCCCCTCTTTCTTTGTTCAATAATAGGACAGACTTTGTATTTATCCGTTTCATTGTCCCTATTCGCAAGCGCTTCAAACCTCTCCGTCACACCTTTTTCGCCTTTTTCTCAGCTTTTTTTTTATCTTCTCTATCGATGCGTATGTGATTTCCTTCGTCAATACGATTAATCTGTCCAAAAGCGACTAGACTATCTGTCTGTCTGAAGCAAATCCCTTCTCTTTACAGCGGATGCTATAGTCAAGCGAAGCGGCAAGTCATACGAGTGATCTGGTACGTGCTTGGTTCAGTATATATCAATCTTCTCTTGACATTTTTAAACCGCTGCATTCTTCTAATAAATGATACATCTAAAGCGATCAATAGGACACTATCTGTACAATGCATAGCAAACTATGATAGCAGCAAAATGTTACGAATTCTGGTAGGAGCAGGACCGTTTTAGACTCCGAGACGCACCTACAAGGAACGTCAACGAGATTGACGCCTTCGAGACTTTGCTATAATTTAACTACCTCGATTTTCCGTATTGAATGATATCTTTGAACTGTCCCATGTCATAAAATTCGCCCAGCTTTCATATGATACCAAACAGCCAGGCTTTGCAACGAGGCTGACCACCAGACTTGCACGGGGGATCCACTGGCCTCACTCATCGTGAGAAAGGTGGCGACGGGGTAAGGGCCAAGGGGACGAAAGTCCCAATTTTTTTAACACTTCATTGCCTTGACTCAATGGCAAGATCAGTCGCCATAGTTTAGTTTTTTTCTTTTCAAGAAGAAATAACATAAATCGTGTAAAGGTCTTTTGGTCTTGAAGGCTGTTTTCTCTTCTGCTTTTGATCATGAAGGACGAAATGACATGCTTGCGAGTGACAACTTGACAGAGTCCAGCGTCGCAGCAACCTTTATAGTTCAAGTCAGAGCCGCTTTTGTGTCGACTATGAGAGCTATGATAATCATTGCACTTGAAACGTAGGTTTCTACAAGTCTACGGACGCGTTTGCCAACCATGGCTACAGTAGTCTGCGTTTTCTTAAAGCTCTGTCAAAGTTTGTCTCAACAACTCATTCACATTGTAACTCGTTGAGAACCAGACTTCTGTCATGAAATATTCTCCTTACCGCGCAGTCTCCTTATTAACATTGATGTTAATATATATTTCTGTAATTTTCATCCATCGTCACAAAGCTTATTTGAGCAGGAGTTCTCTTTTCTTTTTCTCTGAGGATCATCTTCGTCAAGGAAAATCTCTTTTGTTCTTGTCCTGCCACTCCACCTTCACTCCTATTTACTTTTGGATTATATAGGATGCATGGGTTTGATGCAAGATTCTGTTTATTAGCTTTCAAGGAATCCGTACGTGCTGCAATTGGACCTGCACGTACCCGAAGGTGCTATATTTAGACTTCCTCCGTAAGTTATTGACGTCAAGGAAACTCTGATCTCTGCGACATATGTGCACTATTTTGATTTTTCAATTCGCATGCTCTTGGCATCGTTGAAGTCCAACCACACTGCTGCTCTCAAGATGGATTGATTAGTTGACAACAAATATAACCGATCAGTCCGCCTTGCCCATTTATCACCTCGGATTTCCAGGCCTTTTGTATGATCTTTCTCAGATGTAAACGAGCACAAAGAATAGGATCCGAATGCAAATAGAAAAAAGATGAAGAGTGGCAAACTGAGGCACGCGTCGACGAAATCGAAACGAGCCGTGGGGTCGGGCCAATGCTCTCTTGTATATATCCATCCAATGAGCGTTTGGCATTGCGGCTTTTCCTAGTTTGTCCACCTAGAAGATGATCCAGGTTTGGGATGCCACTGTCTCTGACGATGGCGACAAGATTTTATGCAAGCAACACAAGAACGAGGCGTGCGCTGAATGCAACGTTGACTGGACTTCACACAACTCGCTCGCAGCAACTCTGAAGCAAGTCAAGGATCTGCCACCACCCAACGCCGCTAATCCAGTACGCAACGCACAAGTGAATCGGTTCAAGGACGAAGGCAACAAATATTTCAAGGCGTCTAACTATCCCGAAGCGATTAAATATTACTCGATGGCTGTCGACCTTTCGTGGGCCAGACCGCTGTGGGAACCTATGGCGTTCCAGTTTGTACGCGACGAATTATCGACCGTCCTCAGCAATCGATCGGCCGCGCACCTTGCCTTGAAAAACTACGTAGACGCGCTCGTGGATGCAGAGATCGTAACGCGACTAAAGAAAGATTGGAGCAAGGGATGGTTCAGAAAAGGCAAGGCGCTCTGGGGACTGGGTAGAGCTGAAGAAGCAAGCGATGCGTTTGAGACCGGTTTGCGCTTTGATCACGAAAGCGAGGAACTCCAAAAGGCATTAGCCGAAGTCAAGGCAGGCACATCCGTCTAGAATGGAGAACGCGATGTATATACAGTTTCTACGTATACCTCCTTTGCAATACAGAAAAGTTCAGTTTATTGGAAAAGAAAAAGAAAGCCAGGAAAAGAGAAAGAAGACTATGTACAACAAAAAACTTTTTGGTTTTGTTTTTACAAAGTGATCGCAAATGGATTTACTCAGTTACAACGCGGCCCTCTGCATATCACATGTTAGATACGATGACCATTTTGAAAAAAAAAAATTATTGCAACTTACGTTCATCGACTTCAAGTGGCTCGCCAACGACCTTTTGGTACATGTCGCTAGCTCGCTTTGCGCTTGCCTGGCGAGACTCTTTGGAACGGTCTTGGCGATGGCTTGCAGCGACTTCAGATCGGACACGGTTTTCTATATCACGATCATCGTAAGCTCTGGGTTTTGCAGGCTCCCCTTCGCCGTAGAGACGGTCTTCGTTGTAAAGACCTTGCTGGCCAGCTTTCTGCTGAGTCGTATCACGGAAACGGTTGGAGAGCATCTGATCCGTATCAGTGATTTCGTCGAGGTCTTCGTCTCGGTCGACTCCTTGGTTCAAGTCTATGTATTTGAACTGTATGTCAGCTTGATCTTTTGGTCTTTTCATACATGTCATATACACACCGTCACCGCGGCCAGTTCTCTGTGCTTGGTCGGCAGGCTGAATCTGACTTGGGTCGAACTCGGCGTCTTCGTCGACGTCGTAGTAGGGATCACCTCGGTTTTGGACAAAGTCCTTGTCGTAGTCTTGGAAAGTGTTCAAGTTGGACATTGTGTTACAAGCGCGAAAAAGAGCGTGATGTGGGGGAATAGGCTCGGTAGAGGGTATTTATTTCATTTATGCACACAGACCCTTCATCGGACTTGCGTCAGTTCAAGGTCAATGCAGAATCAGATTTACGAAAAAACTGGAACAAGGCCCTCCAGGTCGCTCTCAAGCAATAATGATCTCATTATCATTCTCACCCCTTCCATCGATCGACGGGAAATCATTGAATCGCTAAATATGGATGACTGACCCTTTTGCGACCTGAAACGGCATACGTAGTTTGACCAATCGGTATTTAATATGCATTAAGACTGTATTGCGGTATTAACAACTCAAAAGAAAGAAAGAAAAAAAAGGAAGGATAAGGATTTGATGCATGGATGTGGGAGAGAGAGAGAGGGAAGAAAGGTGTAAATGAAAAAAAAAAAGAGTTAAAAGTCTAGTAGATTAAAACCAAAAACTAGCAGACAATGGGACTAGTAGCTATTTTGATGATTTGGGCATCTCCAGTACGTGTTCCGGCATCACGTATTTCACTTCATTGTTATCATCTTCAAATTGTACCTTGTAGCTTCCTGCGGTGCTCAAGTCCTTGTTCTGAAAAGAGGTGGGTTGGGGGTGGGGAAGAGATTAGAATTTTTTTCTGTTGTTCTCCCAGAGATAAAAAAAATGCAGCAATGCTACCTTATTTGGAGGCAGAATGACCGTTGCTTTGTAAAAGCAAGTTGTTCCAGGATACAGTGCCAAAACATCCTGACCGGCGGGTACTTCAGGCAAATGCTGGGACTCGTTACCATCGGGTACAGGTATTACATTTCGAGGAGGTATGAAATATCGTCTAAAGACGATCACGTCAGAAGGACAAAAAATACTGGAATATACGTTGTGAACCTACTGTTTCTGTCCGTATTCGTCCTGATCCACATCTTCTACCTGATACCTGCATGGAGAGTTAGAAGCATATTATAAATTTGAGTATCTTACAGTGGATAACTTACTTGTTCTTATCAGCATGGAAACTGATGACCACTGCGAGGATCCATTCCTCGTTCTTGTCTTTTTGCTTTGGTTGCTTGGCAGCCACCTATTCACAGAATCAGTCCGATCGCTCGACCGTCTGCAAATGATTTTCACTTACTGATGTGCCTGGTGGGATAACGTCGCTGTTCGGTGCACTTGTCAGTAGCTTTCATCGTGGGAAAACCTTCCAGTCCAGCCTGACTTACTTTTTGGCTCTTTTCGATGAAGCGCTGCTCGGCGACGCAGTGCTCGATTTCAATTCATCAGCTTCACTTTTCCTCTTCTTCCTCTTTTGTTCTGCAAAATCCAGCAAACGATTAATGGATGATTAAACAAGGAAAAGGGGTTCCGGTTGCTACTTACCGTGACTATTCTCAGACGCCTCGCGCAACGCCATGAGCACGGAAACCTTCTCCACGATATCGCTAATTGTGCTGCATAGAAGCTATGGTTACCGACCCTAAGAAGAGGAGAACTGAACAGAGATGATAACTACCGAGCCTCATTTGCAGATAAATCAATGCTTTGTTTATACAAGTCCCTGAGTCTTTCTGCCGTGTTGATCGGCAAGTCTGCGTTTTGATGCAAAACAAGTATTAGCTTGTCGCAAGGCAATTATTCCAAATAATTATTACCTTCGTCATTTGAGACCGTTTTTCGTATTTCATTGATCCCTTCAAGCGCTGAATCTGTTTCTTTTTGGATACCGTCAAGTTTAGCCAACGAGGAGCATATATGCTTCCACAGGCTCAACTCTTCGTTCGTCTCCTCGAGAGAAGCCGACCGTGACGTCCGTGATTTGCGATCCATCATGTTGCAATCAAGGATCTAGCCAGACGAGGTATAGATTTCAGCAAACGGCCCCGTTTCCGGTAATGTACAATGCGATTAGGGGGAGAAATAAGAGGATTGGGCGTTGCCTTAACCGTGTTGCCAAGATTAGGAGGGGACTGCGTTGTCCGTCTCTTCTTTGCGGGTGGTGATGGTATCAAATGTTCACTTCACAGCGGCTCATTTCAAATAGCGCAAGCATTAAAAACATCACCAACAACAACAGATTCTTTCTGTTGCATATACTTTGGTTTTAATTGTAAGGCTAATTGTATCCTATTGAACGTGCTGTACGCATCCTTGGAATTGATTGCATGGTTGCAAAGATTCTGACGAGAAACGTCTGTTCGTTCGTGCCAGTTTTACACCACGTAGATCTGAAATAGAAGATATAGGATTCTCATGAATTGAGGCGCTCAATGGTGAGATAGACTATCGTCAATTAGAGTAGATACGTGGTCAATTGTAATGGATAATTGCACAGGCTTATTGTTACGGTATTCACTCGTAACTTGTCGATCAATGTCAAGAAGATAACATTTGGGGACCGGTTTCGCATCGCACAGTCGATACATAACATACTTTTTCTCTCTTGTTGCTATGAACAATGATCAGAATGATATCTCACTCTCTCTTTAGACCGAAACCCTGCTAAAAGCGGTCGACAATGTTCATGTTTCATTCTTTTCTGCTTGATATCTCCATGGCTGTGCCAAGAGGGCACTAGCATTTTGTTTCCAGTCAATCCTCTGCGTGGTGTCTACAAAGTCTAGACAACGGCGAAAGAAACGGCCGTTGTCTGATCAGCGGGCTGTAGCGGCGGGGCTACGTCTAATGTACAACCACCACGTTCAGTTATCAAAATGCGGGAGCCATGAAGAAAATCGTGTCTGTATCTAGAAGTCTTCCACAATGCTACTGATAACTGTAGAATAGTTTGGCTTGCATTACATCATCTCCAGCAGAGAGGATGTTTGACTCACGAGCCGATTATCATCACACAGTGACAGCGCGGGAAAACATTACATAATAGACTATCCAGCATCTTGAAAGGATGTTTCTCCTCTGGCCTCTCACATGGCTTAATGAAGATATTATATGTCACTTACAGCTTTCCACAGATTTTCGATGTTCTTGAATTTACTGTGCATTCTTCAGTTTCTAGCGCTGCTGGTATTCCGCAACCGGATCTGTCGAAGCCACCAAAAAAACTAAGAGACTAACTGAGACATGTTAGCTACTCACCAAAGTAGACTAAAAAAAGACGGTCTCTCGACCTAAAGTTGTGAAAACCAGAACAGAGTTACTAAAGCAGTGATGCATCAAAAAGAAGGAGGACAAGTGGCCATTGCTAGTAACAATATTAACAGTGCGCACTGACCACATGAGTGGTAGCACGACGGTCTACGCAAGGTCTAGCAGCATTGACAATGTAAAAGCAATAAGAATGTAAAGAAATTATTATTAACGACGATGACGATGACGATGACGATCAGTCGCCGCTGGCCTAATCTGTAGACTTGGGGCGGTCTGGAACAAATCCAGGCACGCAAAAATCTATGGTTGTGTCTGAGATCCATTAACGCGAGTGAGACACTGCGAATAGACGACCGTACTTTGCGGTGATGAAGATCAAGGGGCATCCGATATTGCCACGAGGCAACCTAATAAGTAGTTAGCTCATCTGCGGGCCTTTGTTGCTGAGACAAAAAGACGACACAACAATAACCCGGGCAACCTTAAAAGAAAGAAGAGCCTTGATTTACCTTTTTTACTTTTCATTCATCTTTGCTGCTGGTTCAGCTTGACTGACTGACTGACTGACTTTGCACCATGCACTTTACACTCCTTTTGACCATCACACTCCTTATTGTCAACAATCTTGTGCACGCACTTCCTGTCGCTAAGCGTAGCAGTGGATCGCTCTGGGGCATCACGTGAGTTGTTGGGATTGCAAATGAGATCATCATCACTGCTTCTTATCTGACCAGCATCGATCATTTGCAATTAGTTACACTGCAAAGAACCCTGATGGATCGTGCCAGAGCGCTGACCAAGTCGCAGAAGCTGTCGGCCGCATGAAGCAAAACGGTATTCTGAACATCCGCACGTATTCTCAAGAATGCGACCAACTCCCCAACATCTTGAGCGCTATCGAGAAGCAAGGTGGTGGCATGACCGTCATGGCTGCCGCCTGGCTCGATGGTTCTTCCGGCGACGAGGAGGAAATCAGCACTCTTGTATCGAATGTTAAAAAGGCCAACAAGGAATACATTTACGGTGTCACCGTCGGAAACGAGGCTGTGTTCAACGGCATGTCGGCCAGCGACGTTGCAAACAAGATCAATGAGGTCAAGTCCAAGTTGAAGGGTTTCAAGGTTGGCACCGTCGAAACACCCAACACCTACGAATCCTCCTTGATTGATGCTTCCGACATTGTGGTCGTTAACATCCATCCGTTCTTTGCGCCTGTACCTGCCTCCGACGCTGTCGAGAACCTCCAGCAGCAGTACGATGCATTCAAGAAGAAGGCTGGCGGCAAAGATATTATCATTGGCGAGTTTGGCTGGCCCACCGCTGGTGACGACAACGGCGACGCTCAGCCCGGTGTCTCTGACCTGGCAACCGTCGTCGAGAGCCTTGAAAAGAGCAACCTCAAGTACTACTTTTTCGAGTACCAGGACTCGGACTGGAAGGGCGAAGGCGCGTTTGCGGTTGAGTCCCACTGGGGTATCTTTAACGACAAGGGCAAATCAAAGATTAGCGAATTCCATTGAATAAGATAAAATAAAATGGGAGTTTGCAGGATGACAACAATCCTCTGGGTACTTCATGTGTCAATGTATCTTGGCAACGGGGTCTGGCCACCCAGAAATGGAATACGAACTTCTTGAAAATCTTTGTCTGTGCGACAATGCCCCGCGAACGTCAATTAAACATCTTTAAAAAAAGATGTGTAGTACCTCCACAAGCACGCACGCACGCACATAATACGCCGTTGTACTCATCTCCTCCCTCCTTCTCTTTTTCTTTTCTTTTCCCTTCTTTTTCTCTCACGCCATATCCTCTCGCTGCTTCTTCTTCTGTCTTTGCTTCAATACATTCCTTTTCCCTCATCAAATCATTTAAACGCCGATGCGCCAAAATAGGAGCGTTGTTGGATTTTACTACTTGCTTTTATTCTTCTCGACACTGCTGCAGCGCGTAGGAGCACAAGTCGGGCCCGACATCAGCAACCCTCCCTACAACGGCACGGTAACTCCAGGAGACCATGTCGAGATCGATTTCCAGTACCAGAACGTCGGCACAGGCAACTACACTGTGGATATTGCGATCTGGAACGATGCATCTGCTACGCAGCTTATCCAGAACATCACGACGAATCGAGAGGTGCCCAGCGGCAACTCGACCGGAGTCCAGCTGGATTTTACCTACAACTCGAGCTACACATGGAACGTGCCCGGCGGTCTCACGTATACGAATCCCAACAACTCGAGCGATGTGACGCCTGTCGAGATCTTTTACTTGACTGTCACTGCAGTCGCTGATACAACGTATTTGCAGGATATCCGCCTGCGCTCCCGCCCCATCATGCTCCACTACAACGCCGCCGCTGGACTTGCTCCTCTCCATATCTTCGGCCTCGTTGCAATTGCGTTACCCGTACTATTGATTAATACCTTGTTTTAATGACATTTTTTACTACCTTCAAAAACCAGCAGATATGTTTTTACACTTTATAAATCGTCTATATTTTATTAACATTCTTCTAATCCATAACATGAGTGACATGCGGCGCCAAGACTGTGGATAATTTAGATATTGTTTTACCTAGTACTTTTTAAGGTGGGTGCGCAAGCTGCTAATGAAGCTAACCAGAGAAAAAGATGAGGGATTATAGCCGATATAGGGAAATTGAGAGAAGACATGTACAGGTACTATAATCGTTGCAGGATCACTTATCGTAATCGATAGAGATAAGAAATACATGGGTGTCAGGTTTGAGTGATATACCATCATATTACTACTACTACTACGACTTATCTGGGACAGAAGACGAGAATGGGTTATCGGCTGAGTTCACTTTGTCACACCTCGCATTGATCTTTCAAATTTGGAGAGAAGAAAAAGCGGGGCCTTATCGCTCCAGACCCTTTACACAACAACCATGGTGCATGAAATTCCTGTCATTGACTTTGGAAACTTTAACGAGAATCCAAAGCAAGTTGCTCAGCAGGTTCTCGAGGCCTGCAAGTCTATTGGGTTCTTTTACATTGTGAACCATGGTGTTAAGCAGGATCAGATCGATCGCGCCTTCCAGTTGGCGAAAGAATTCTTTGACCAGCCTTCCGAAGAAAAGCGAAAATACTTGATCCAGACGAACAACCATGGATACTCGGAACTGTACAGCGAAACGTAATGCCGCGTAACAAAAAATGATTGCCAGGGCGTAACTCACTTACGGAAAATAGACTTGACCCTGAGCATCAACGTCAAGGCGATCACAAGGAGTATGTTGACAAAAGTTACTTGCCAATTAACCACCACCAAGAGTTAACTGGACTGATTTATTTAGAGGATTCAATTTTCGCAATTTTGTGCATGGCAAGTCGTTTGCGCCGTTACCGCCTATCTTTGAGGAACACAAGGACTTTGTCGAAGGATTTTCCAGGGTAGGCGGAGGAGGAAGAGGCTAAATCCGGATGCCCGGGAAACTGGGAGAGGAGAAATCTCAGATTGATTTATTTAGGCGTGCCACGCGACAGCGATGCGAGTGCTCGAAGCGTTTGCGGTTGCACTCGAGGTAACTATCCAGTAGTTTTCTCCTATCATTACAGCAATTGATAGATGTAAATACCTCTGCTAGATTCCGGACGAGCAAGGCGGCTCAAAGTGGTTTACAGAGAGACACGCGTACGATACCGAGAACGGCCAGATCCTGCGGTTCTTAAAGTACCCACGCGGAGGCGAGTCGACGTACAAGGAGTCTGTGCGTGCAGGTGCGCACAGCGACTATGGAAGCATCACGTTGCTGTTCCAAAAGGATGTTCCTGGCCTTGAAGTGCAAGCGAGCCGCACCGAATGGATCTCGGCGCCACTTATTGAGAACTCTATCCTCGTCAACGTCGGCGACCAAATGGAGTTTTGGACCAATGGATTGTTCAAGTCCACCTTGCACCGAGTCACGTTTTTGCCCGCACACAATCACCTCGACCGCTACTCGATTCCGTTCTTTGTGCATCCGCAGGACTCGGTGCTCCTCTCGCCTATTCCTAGCAAACTTATTCCTGCTCCTTCAAACGAAGCTGGCAACCAGGAAATCCTGACCGCTGGCGAGCACCTCAGACGCCGCTTGGATGCTACGTACAAATACTAACTGACTTGGCTTTATTCGTAATTCTATTTCTGCTTATATATGTACAATGTTGGCACCTTTGCTCAGTATTTCCAAATTACATCTTTACATTTTGCTGTGGCAGAGACTGGAACTCTCGTTGCAGGCTGGAGACAGCCAGGCGGAACCGGTCATCCAGTTTCGATTCATCTACGTGTTTCGCAACGTGCTCGTACTGCTCAATGTATTCCTGCACAGCCTCCCGGGCTGCGACCACGTCGTTGTCGTAGTATACAGATCCAAATGATTCATTTGCACAGTCAAGCTTTTTTTGCCCAATAAGTTATCAGGATATCGGTCATTTGCATCTAAATTTATTTACTTCTTCTTTGGCAAATTTCAGTAAGTGCTCCAGCTTGCCCCATTGATCTTGTTCGATAGCAGCAGCAGCAGAGCGTCGTCGTCGTCGTTGTTGTTGTCTGTGTGGGTGCCGAGTAGTTAGATGGCGCAGGCGAGAAGCCCACTTTGCAATGTAGAAATAGTGCTCGTTTGTTCTATCACGGTGACAATCGCAGTCGCAGCAGGAGCGTCGTTGTGAAGAAAAAAGCATGCAGGAATAATTATCCGAACACGCACAGAGAGAGAGAGAGAAAGAGAGCTATTTTTATATATACTATTTGAGTTCTTGGCTCACTCTCTTGTACTGACAAGTTCACACACCCCTGGGTCACCCCTTCGGTTCAGCCCGCTTGCATAGGCATCACTTGAAGCAGATCTTTTATTACAGCGCACGGACCCCAGCCAGCGCAAAGGAGAAGTGACATTGTATGTCCGCGACGCATGGATCAAATTGAAATAATGCAAATAGCAACTTGATCCGCCCGCCCCCAATCAAGTGAATTTAAAGAAACATCCCTTGTATCCATTCCTATGCATACAGAGAAGAAAATTTTGTTTTTTCCTGCGGTTTCGTTTTCTTTAGTGTATGCGACACAGTGACAAAAATTTCGAAAGAAAGAAAGAAAAAAATAATGTGAGGAAAAAAAAGGAAGAAAAAAGAAAGAAAAAGGAAGTTAGCGACAAAAGGTTTAGCATGTATGTTGTAGAAAAAGAGAGAGAAAGAAAGAGAGAGAGAGAGAGAGTTGTGTGTATATGTGTGGAAGAAAAAAAAGACATATTGCGAGATTCGGAATAGCGACTTGGGAGGAGGGAGAGAGAGAAAGAGAGAGTGGGAGGGAAAGGTATAGTTATGCGCGGAAAGGAGTAGTACGCACACGCGACGAATGATCTCTCAAGAAAACGACGATGAAGCCTCGGCACCGATCGCTACTGCGTATGCGCAAGTATATTTAGTCAATTACATTGGACCAGTGGTAAATGTATAGTTTACTTACGAGGGACATCAGATGATCCTCCATCATCGTCTTTTACCACCGCTTGATCTCTCTCGTCCTCGTCGACGCCACCATCAGCACCGCTGGTATCGGCATCCGCCCCGTTTTTCCTCTTTTTGCTCAGCATCTCTAGGACCTAAGTTGCCGTATTTAGTAAGTTTGACAAAAGGTCGTTTGTATATAGCTTTGTTTTCCTTTTTTTTTACCTCGCTTGCTTCGATGGCGACACTCGCATCAAGGTCTGCATAATTCCGGCAAATGGGGCATTGGAACCCAGGATAGTTCTGTAAAAGTGGACGGCAGCATTTGAAATGGAACGTGTGCGAGCACGGTGCAACAAACAATGCTTGAAAAGGTGCAATAGCATATAGACAGATGCAGCAATCCTCAATATTGATATCATCAGAATTGCCAGCCGCCGCCGCCGCTGCTGCTGCTACCCTCGCAACCGCCGCTGTATCGGTGGAATCTGCTCCTCCTCCTCCCATTACTGCATCCAAGACGCTGACATTGTTTGGCGGGGTCGTCAGATTACGGAGAGATTGAAACGTGTTGAGGCTACAACACCGTGTTTGTAAAAGCCTTTTTAGGAAATGTGCGGGACCATATACGTACCTGAAAGTGCTCGGCTGGTTTTGCCAGCTTCGATTCAACTCTATACGCATCTTGACTGCTCTGTAGATTTCTGCAAACCGTTTTTTGTTTCATTAATAAAGAGGCTCATGTAAGAGTGTAAAGATTGGTTACCTTCAGTGCCACCTTGATAATCGACGCCTAACTGCACAATGTCTCCATCGTTGAGTTGGAAAGGTCGGGATTCTTGGTTGGGTGGGCTCAGCCGGACATGGTTCAGAAATGTGCCAGAAGACGAACGGGTATCTCGTATGTAAAACTGTCATCATATATATATATATATATATATATGTGAGCTATTTCTAGGTACAAGGAAAGGGATGAAACAGCAAGCGCAAGCGCGCGCGCCCGCGCGACGTGGGAGTATCGTTTGGAAGAGAAAGAGAAAGAGATAGCATTCCTTTTCATCATCAACCCCTCTCCCGCGCGCTATTTCTCGTTTGCAAAACACTTCTCTCTCCCCCACCCCTCACCCCACTCCTTGTCCTCCCCTAGCTATAGCTAGTGTGTGTACGACATGCATACCTTTCCGCCCTCAGTCCATATTTCTGCATGGCCGCGGCTAACTACTTTGCTTCGAAAGGTGATACGGTTGCTGGACAAGAACCGATCAGTGAAGCGGCCAATCTTTAGTGTCGTGCCTTCCCGTACTTCGCGCTCGATCACATTGAATACGAGTGATCGAGACGATTCAAGGTGTGGTACAATCCGAATATGCGGTGGAGGCTCGTCAGGGCTGTCTGTGGACGATGAAGCGACTCTGGCTGCTGCGTTGCTATCATTACTCGCGGTGGAGCTGCGAAAGGTTTCATCGGTCGTCGTTGCGGACGTCCGAAGTGGCCGCGGTACTACTGGAGATGACAAGGCTGCTGTGAGCATCGGGGGCAGCTTGGGGCAGTGGAGTGTTGGTGTGTCTGCCTTGTGTGTTATTGTTGTTGACACAGATAAAGGGTAGGTGGAAGGAAAAGCGCACGAGAGCAAGCTCAGTGCGACAATCAAAATGGGCCCTAAAGGGGTGGGTGCTTGCTGCTGCCCTTACATCACCCACCACCACATGTAATGCATTCACAGAATTGTTTTCATACTTCCTTCCTTCCTTCCTTCCGTCCTACTGTTTATCCTTTCCCTTCTTCTACTTTTATTTCTTCATCATCTTTTTACTGGCATTCTTCTATCCAGTAGAATAAGCTGCTACGGAAAGATATCTGCCTGCCTGTCTTCCTACCTGCCTTCGTACCCTTCCAGTCCATAGATGCTTGCTTTCAACAACTGATCCAAATTTTAGAACAATGCGCTCCTGCGTACAGATTGGCATTTAGGTGATAAACCTGCATATAACTTGCCACCACCACAACAACAACAAACATGTAAGCATTGTTGCTCTCTCTTTGTCCGCTCCTTTTCCTTGTTCGTCGACTCCGCTTAATGAACAACTCTGTACGCACAGTCTACGTGCTAGCAACGGCGTCGCGGCTGCTCACCATCTCGATCGCCGTCATCTCTTACCTGTGGACCGGCAGCTATGATTCCTCTGGCGAGATCATGCTACTCGCGCAGCAGGCAGATCAGTCGGTGCTGCAACGGTGCCTGACTGTCTTTCTACGCTGGGACGCGTTGTATTTCGTGCATATTGCTGAGGAAGGCTACATCTACGAGCAGGAACATGCGTTCTTTCCGCTGCTTCCTCTTGCAGCGCGTTTCTTTGCAAATACTGGTATATGAATGTTTTCCAAAGAACAAAATTAAGCTCATAATAAAAAATATTGTACAGCATTGTATCCAATCCAATCTTTGTTGGGCAAGACATACACCATTATACTAGCAGGTGTCACTATAACCAACGTATCGTTTGTCCTTGCAGCCGGCGCTCTCTACAAGTAAGTGTATCCTGGCTAGATCAAAAAGCGGAGAGAGACGATGATGATGATACCAAGACGACAAAATCAAAAAGGTTATCTTTATCGCTATTTCCACGCCGTCGCAAACTCGCTTTTCTGTCGGCTTTCATGTTTTGCTTGTCGCCACCCTCGATGTTCATGTCCTCGATCTACACAGAGTCCCCGTTCGCAGCGCTCACGTTTTACGGCATGCTGTGGTTTGTAAGTGGATATCACTTGACCGCTTCGCTGATCTGGGGCGTAGCGTCTGCTGTCCGATCCAACGCCATCGTTTACGCAGGCTTTTTTATCTACAATTTGCTGACGGGACAGACTGCAGCAAGCTTAACGGTAAGGTCATGTAGATACTGTCACTATGCAGAGAAACTAACAAGAATGCATTGCAGAATCTGCTAAAGACGGTCATTTACATCTGCTTTACCATGTCCGGTTTTGCGATATTCCAGTACTATGGGTATCAAACATTCTGCACAGCATCCATGGACCGGCCTTGGTGCACCAACACCGTACCTTTACTCTACAGCTTTGTGCAAAAAGAGTACTGGCAAGTTTGCAACGAAAGCCAAACCGAGAAAAAAAAGGTTGCATTTAACCGATGTTGCATAATAATAGGGGCAACGGGCTATTTGCGTACTATGAGCTGAAACAGATCCCAAACTTTCTCCTTGCATCACCCATTATTGCGCTGAGCGTGGGCGGTATTTACAAGTATGCCAAGTACGACTGGTATCGATTCTTGTCGCTGGGAAAAGTGAAAAGCAGAGTACACGAGAGAGCGGACGGATACACCAGCGACCGGATAGCAGCTTTCATTTACCTGTGGGCATTTCTGCTCGTCTATGTCGTCACTAGCATGCACGTGCAAGTGATCATCCGGTTCTTCACGTCGGTGCCGCCACTCTACTGGTACACTGCACAGATCCTTGTGGAAGGCTCCAGCGGAAAAAGTAATCGCCACAGGATACTGGCTGACGTCGTGCTATCTTACTACATCCTCTATGGTCTTGTCGGCATAGTCCTGTTTGCTGCGTTTCTACCCCCTGCATAGTTACTCTTATTTTATAACGTTCTTGATTTATTTTTTCTACAAATTTACATTTTACATACACACGCAAATAGATATATTTACAATTATCATCTTCATGAATCAGCTACTGGTCCATTTCGTCTCCAGCACGCAGCATTACTTCTAGCCACTCGCTTTCTATCCAGTTAATGTTACTTTCCAGTATAAGACCCTACAATCGAATTGTTATAATTGATTCACTATATGCAAGCTTCTCATCCTTTTAACTCACTATAAGAACATTGCGCGCTATCTCAAAACGATCTTGCAATTCGTGGATCCTTTCCGCAAACCGAGTTAGCATATATCGAGGAATTATTATGATTGCACGTTCGCCGAGTACCTTTCTGTTCCTCCTTGACTTCCCTGCGTCGTCGTATCCGTAATATCTGCATCTGTTAACTCGTCCAATGCTTGCTGCTTTGCCTCTTCGATTGCTTTCATCAATTGCCGATTCTCCTGGTGATGTTCTTTTGGCACCGTATATATCAACCTTCTGTCTCTCTTCTGTTATTTTCCAACGAAATTACCTATGACTTTGGTTTGCACCTGTGCCAGATGATTCTTGGTCTTGCGCAACGACCGTAACAATTGCATGATGGATACGACGATATCGTCTCTGACCTCGATCTGTTCGCGGATACGCCGATGCCTTTCCATTGTATCGTGATCGCTCTCTTCAGGGTATAAACTTTTGAGGGTATGGAACGACGAGTCAATCACACGCAGCATGCTTTCTTTTGACAGGTTGAACTGTGTCGTAACTTCTAGCTGTGTTCGCATGTCATCAATCGCTTCCTTGCGTGCCTGGATCTGGTCGCGTATCTCTTGGGCATCATCGCCCGACGTTGACGGTGGTTCGGCAAGTGGTGATGATTCCAGGGCCGTCTGCAAACGGTCGATCTGTCGCTCTAGCCAATCGATCTCGCGCTGTGAAGCAAGCACTTGGTTTTCTTTGACGCTGAGTAGATTGTTGGACATTAAAAGATAAACTTGAAACGGTAGCTGCAACAACGACGGCATTTTCTTTCCTCCTCCTCCTCCTCTTAACTTTTTTTTTCTAATAACAATAGCAGCAGCAACAAGCGATGGAGTCCCACACTTTGGAGTTATACCCTGATCGCGGCCAAGTCCATATTGCTCTTTTCCGTAATGTTACCAACGCAGCGGATCTTCGCAAACGTCTCATCGCGCAAGATTCAACCTTGTCCTGCGCGCTTGTCGAAGCTTCGGTGGTAATACAGAAAACTGGGACCTTTTCTATGTCTGTTGCTCACAACCGGGATAATAACAGGTTATCGACACGTTCCACGTCTTGCTTGCAGTAATACGCGCCGTGCACGACGAGCAGCACAATCGACTAAAGAGCCACAATATTAATTCCGAGATTGTTATCGACTTTTCACCAGCTACCAATGCAAGTCGTGGAAAACAGAAGGTTGAGCGACGAGTATTTTTTTTGGGTTGACATGTGTGTGTGTATTCCATAGATTGCGCAAGCCTTGCGCCGATTCGGTATCTCTGATGAATCACAGAATATTCTTGTTGTCAAAGTTGGAGGCGATGCGTCCGAGGCAAGTTCTGACCCGTGGCGCGCATAGAGGATAATGTAACTGACGCACTTTGTATGTTTACCTTGCACGCAGGTGGAAAACTACATGCGAGAAAATATAAAAGGAGACTTGGTGTCGTTAAGCCAACTGTCAGAGACTCTGGATCTCAAACTCCTTGCCAAAGTAAGTTGCTTTCACGACAGCCAAAGCGAGTTCTTAACGTTGTATTCTGCTCTAGTACTACTCGCTCGGTGAACAAGGCAAAAGTGTAGAGACTGCGTTGCCGTTGGTGGCTAGCTCGATGGCGCTCAAGGGCTACAACTAGATGACCGTTTTCTTGATACACATACACACACACGTGTTCACGTTTTACTTTGTAATAATTCATCATCCTACCTTGAAGCATTGAGACCAATGTATAAAAATGGCATATGTTTGTCCTGTAACAAACGGGGGTCAATGTCTCGTCCTCGTTCTCTCTCTGTGTCTGTCTTTCTCCCTCGACCAGCATCTTGATGTTGTCACGTAGATATCGTACACAGGGATATTTTTTTCTTCTTGGAGCAAGGGAGTTTTCGTTTTTCTTAGAACGTATTGGTACCTGAGCTGCTGCCTGGCTATCTTAATTGGATCTACAATGCCTATGCATGTCACTACTAGAAGGCATGCGCGGGAAAACCTAGGGAATGAAAGTTCCTTTTAGATATGCGTTGGTTTGCTTAGGAATGTATACCTACATACTTGCCCTCAATCCCGGAGGTGTGAAAGTAGTAATAGCTCTTGAAAGTTAAGGAAAAGGATAAAGGGCAGCAGCAGCAGCAAAAAGAGCCACACACACATAGCTCCTTCGGCTTTGAGCGACCCCGTCCTAGTTCATCTCCCAGTATACTCCGTGGACTCACTTGTCGCTATGCACTCCTTTAGTAGCTCCAACAGTGCTTTCTGTCTCGCGCCTTACATTGCTCCTTAATTTCTGTATCTCTCACGGCAGCGGCCTCTGCTTTGCGCGCTTCCACTATGTCTTGCTTGATGCCTGGTGCTGTTTCCCTTTTGTTTTTCTCCTATCTAATCCTGCGCACATTCTCGATTCTCCTGACAAACATGACAAGTAAATCCTTCCGCATTGCTGTCAATGTAGTATCTCTTTTTTTCTTTTGCTCTCTTTTTTTCTTTTCCTCCGTAATTCTTTTTTGTTTAACATAGTACCATGACCCACCTTAGTGATTACAGCTTTTTACGTGAGTCTTCTTGAGTAGATGATGGTTGAGTAGTAGAAACATTAGATAACGCGTATGCTAGAACGAGTCATTTCATTTGGCTACCTGTATGCGTGGTACCTTTATCGAGTCTGGACGCTTGATAAATTCCAATGTCTTCGCTTGTCCCGGTTTCGACAGGGCGAGCTCAAAAGTATTGTCACGTTACTAATATTCTTTATGCTACCGTTTCAACTATATTACGGTAAGTTCTCTGTCGTGCCATCAAGCATTTACAATATCGCTGATCCGATATCAATTTAGATATTGTATCGTGCAAAATAAAATACGAGGAAGGATTCGCATCCATCTTTGGAAAGGTCTTTACCAAGCCAGAGACAATGTGGACAAAGGCGGACCAGGAGCTCGTCATTCCAACAGGTATGAGTTTGTTGTTGTTCTATCATCTTTTAACTGCTTCTAACTTTATGTGTAGATTACAGTCTCTGCATCGGTTTTTCCTTACAAACGTAAATGTCTTTTATGAATTCCTTGCCTTTTCTTTTTTTCCACATGTACTAACCGTTTGTTATCAGCGGCACATTGTTACTTTTGCAGTGTTTCTGGAATTACCTTGCGAACTCTGTCGCTAAGGCTAGTTTCATGAGTAGCAAGGAGTTCTTATTCTACATCGTATGGCAAGTACATTTACTTTAGTTTCCATATTGAAAACTATGCTTTTGGGGCTAATTATTTAAATCCAGGACGTTCTTGAGTGTCATTATCTTCCCTGTATTGCAGTACAACTTTTCACGCCCCGTCTATAGTATTACTTACAAGGAAATCATGCCAGAACTGGTATATGGATGTGGTGAGTAGGGAGGTGGTTAGAGCAAAGGGAAGAATTTAGCTTTGATGATAATAACAACTTGTTTTATGCCAGAGCTGCTTATCGTGTCAATTCTGGGTGTGATTTCGCACTTTCGGTTCCAAAAGCTACTTAGCACGTCGCGCGACTCGAGCAACGCTCGGTCCATCACTCAGAAGATCCGCTACTTCCAAGAGCTCAATCTGATCTTATCTCTGGTGCTCCTCATTGACTCGCTTTCGTTTATTATCCTCAGCGCAGACGGTTTGACCGGAAGAAAGTCTCTAAATGCACACAAATTCTCGGCCGATTTTCTGATCTGTAACAGTAAGTAAAAAAAAGTGACATCCGATTTCACACATATTTACTCAATGATGTTCCAATGCAGTCAATGTCACATCTGTCATTGTGTGGTTCGTTGTTATCCTCATTTTCCATCCGAAGCCCCAGGCATCCTCAACAACGCCCAACACAATGATGCCACCCGCATCTCAAGAGTTCTTGTCTACTGGAAAGCAGCAGTTCGATGCGTACGCTGCTTCGCCCATTTTGATGGCTCAAAACTCGCAGACTTCTGACTTTATGCACTACTCAAAATCGGGCGGGTCTGTGGTCGTGCCAATGCTCAACACGAACCATTCCAACTACGCAACAACGTCCGCTGCGCACTCGACTGCAACGCTCGTAGCCCCGTTGTCTCCTAACCAGCAGCAGCAAAAACGGGAGGATTATCCGATGCCATCCTTGAAAGAGTCTGCCCTCCCAAACAACAACAGCAACAACAACAACAACGACGGTAACGGCGAACAGCATGAATTGACCACTATTGATCTTGGACCCCACCCTTACGACCAGCAGCAGCACCAGCAGCAACAGCATGCAAATATTAAGCGCCAGAAATCGGACGATTCCATGTGGTTGCACCAGTCCCCTCGAGGAGGCTCGCAACCGCGATCTCCTTAATTACACACATAGAACACCAACTGCCCTTAGTAGTAGCACTAGTAACAGTAGTAGTGATATAATCTGAAATTGATGCAAATGCTTGAATGAAACTCTATATTGTCTAGCTTAAAAGAAGGAAAGAGAGCAAGGGGTGGGGGTGAAGGGATCAGAGTTAAGATGGAGGAGGAGATAAACTAACGAAACGTGCTGGAACTAAACAGTTCATGATTGTCCATTTGTTAATGTATTGTTATTGTTGTGAGATGGCCCAGTCCGCAAAAGAGGATCCGATTCTGCTTTCTGCATAATATCCTCATTGTATGCAAAACGCGACTTTTCATTGTGTTCCTTGGCTTCGATGACAGGGATGCTTTTCAGAACTATAAAAAAAAGACAAGTTCGTCGTCGGTATAAAGTTATATCTGCAACTCATCATCCTGTCCACGTACCCTGTGAAGGCACACAACCTCCTGGCATGTGTGAGCATGTACACTCACCGCCCAAGAAAGTCGGCAGGTTCTCAGCAGGAATTTGCTTCAAAAGTACATCCTTGTAGTCTTTGCCGAGGATCTGAATCTTTTCTATAGTCTGAAATTTTGTATAAGGATTAGATTTAGAAAGAGCACCTTTTTCCTTTTTCACGTACACCAGGATCCAACCATCCTTTGACGATCTTCCAGACCATAACGAACGCAGACGGAGCATTGACCAAGTAAAGCTTATTCAGTGTCTCTGGATAATACTTTTGGTCAATGTCAGATATCGCGCGAATGAAATAGATGGCTGGCATATGGAACTCTACATAAGTACGTCAATATTGAGCACAGAGTAAACGACAAAACCGTGATCTTGAAAACTTACGATGCCATCCCATGCCTGTGCAGTCGAAAATGACAGTTTCTCTGTTAATGACCTTGTTGGCCTTCTTTGTGCAATCTGCCATGACGACGCGGTGCAAGAACTCGTTGCATCCAATGTGATACTGTGCAATTTCCTCACTCGTAGTATTCTTTGCGAGTTCCTTGGCACAGTGATAACCCTAAGACCAAATTGTTAGCAAAGTCATCATCTCAGTTGTATATATATATATTCATCTAATACCAGTCGTTCAATATAAACAGGGCATCCATCAACATCTGTCTTGTGCAAGCAGCTGCCTCCCATCCATCGGTATATCCTCAAGACAGACTCTGCGACGCCGGGTCCTCCGGTGACATTGCCGTCCGATATCGATGAAAACCCGCGAACTGGATACAGAAGTGGCAATTTGTTGTCATTGGTTGCTACGGGATACAGGTCGATCTTGTTCTCTTTCCGCCAGTCCAACGTGCTTTCCAACTGTTCTTTTGCAGCTGTCTATACAAGATTGGTAAGTCCATATACACACCAAATTGATATAAAATAATATATACTTACGACATTCCAACTGCGGGCTATCAAAAATTGCCTGAGATACTAGCAGTAGTAGAGTTCCAACAAGAAACAGGTCAGACCGGCTGTGTGAGCGATTTACGTCGCTTGGTTTACCTCATCGTCCAAGCCGGAATGCTTGTCGCCAAGTTCTTTGCGTAGCTGTGCAATGAGCTCTGCCTGCTCAGGTTCTGTCTTTTGCACCACCATATTGCAACTACTGGGTTGGAAGGGAAAGAAGGAGAGGAATAAAGATATATGCTAAGGAGGAGGAGGAAAAGAGGAGACAGCAGCAGCAGCAGCAATGTGTGCAACACTGTGCAGCAGAGGTTCATTGCCCCGACGACGACCGCCAATTTGCTGCTGTCTTCAAGTCCGGAATGCCCGTGCTTTGGAGCACGTGTGCGCAACAGCAGACGCGCACGGGTCACGTTGGCATGACTTTGACAAGAATGTTATGAACAACGGGGACAACTGGCTCATCACGCTAAAAATGCAGGAACCACGCGCAGACTCTATCATTTAAAAATGTAATTAATATGCAGGCTTTCGTAGTCAATGTACAGTATCATATTCATCAATATTTGTAGCAGGGTCCTACTTGCATCATCACTACGTATTTAAATAGTTTTGAAAAATGGATCAGAATCATGCAATTAGTTAACGTCAGGTCGCAAGGATCAAATATATCTGCTGCCATCCATTTTACATCTACGTAGTTTAAACAAGTTTGTAGCGCAAATTTTGCAATGTCAGTGATCATCATTCCCAATCAATAATCTGGCGGTCGATTTGGTCGTCTCGGACTTTGACATTTATAGCACTTGTAGATCCAACAATTTGTGCAGATCTGCTGCTATTGCATAATAATTATTGATTGCACCTAATTCTATATCGAATCAGGGCAGTATATTGTTGAGTCCCTGACATCAATTTATAAATTTTGAACTTGCAGGTTGATATAGGATGATCGACAACGGTTTCTAGGTAGTTTTATGCAGCTAGCTCTGACGATTTATCTCGAAACGATGCCTTTCTTCACAGGAACTCACTGTGCAGACAACTCGGGAGCACGTATATAGTAAATGTATAGTGAATATGTAGTGGTTATTTGATACTGGTGAAGAGTAACTCGAGTTGTGTCGGTGGGAGCTCAGGCGCTTTAACAGTTAGTCAGCGCAATTGAAAACGGCTGCTTTACAAAGTTGCGGGAATTGTTATTGGGGCATTTAGACACTTCCCCGCATTCCCCTTTCTTTTTTCTATTTCCTCGCCACTAACGATAATGGATATTGAAGCATTGTTCAGCGTCAAGGATAAGGTTGTCCTTGTCACAGGCGGTTCCCGCGGTATCGGTGAAATGATTGCGACAGTGAGTGAATCATTCTCTTGGAATCATTCAGATTGCAAGTTACTGACTTTGTGTTAGGGTTTCGTTCAAGCTGGTGCTAAGGTGTATATCAGCAGCCGCTCCGCAAAGGCCTGCGATGAGGTAAAAAGAAAACAAACAAATGACTTGGGTGTATACACGTGGCAAATTGATTAGGTGCATATAAGGTTGCCGCCAAATTGAACAAGCTCGGCCCCGGATCCTGCATTGCTCTGCCAGCGGATTTACAAAAGCTGGATGATGTTAAGAAGCTTGTTGCTGAATTATCCAAGCGCGAGTCTCGTACGTCTTTTTCAATTGCACAAAGTATTTTTATCACTTCTGCAGACACTGATGTTTTTCCTTGCTTTCACCAGACCTTGACGTCCTGGTCAATAATGCTGGTGCAACCTGGGGTGCTCCTTTGGATGATTACCCCGAAGCTGCTTTCCAAAAGGTCATGAACCTCAACGTGAACCGCGTTTTTACATTGACCCAAGCGTAAGTTTTTCAAAACATATATGCAGAAGGGCAATTTAGTGCTAATAATAAGAACTATTTTGCACACAGATGCTTGCCCTTGTTGCGCGCCAAGGCTTCTTCTGAGAACCCGTCTCGTATCATCAACATTGGTTCCATCAACGGCGTCACTGTAATTATTTACTTATGCTGGGTGGCCGTAAGGCATACCTGATCTAACAAATCTTTACATGTCTTAGGTTCCTGGATTCGAGACCTATGCTTATTCTGCTTCCAAGGCTGCTATCCATCATTTGAGCCGTCACCTTGCCGGCCGACTTGGCCGTGAGCGTATCACCGTTAATGCCATCGCCCCTGGCTCCTTCCCATCCAAGATGATGGCTGAGACTCTTCGCAAGCATGGAGACGCAATTGTTGAGCGCGTTCCCGTAGGCAGAGTCGGTTCTCCCGAAGACATTGCAGGTAAAAAGATCGAATTGTAGAAATATATATTCGGCAGTATTTTTATTTTTATTTTATTTTTTTTTTTTTTTTTTTGGTCTGGTTGGCTGACACACACACACTTTGACAGGCACTTGCATTTATCTTGCCTCCCGCGCTGGTAACTATACCACCGGTGCCACCATTGTGGTTGATGGTGGTGCCATCCAAAACAACTCCAGAATGTAGATATTGTAACCCCATCATATCCTCTTATGAATGAAACGAGTTTTAAAAAAAACGTAAACCTTGTCAAGTTTTATTTCCCTTCATCATTGCCTGAGATCTAAAATTCTTTCTTTGATTTTACATGTCTAAAAAGCAGCAAGAGCAAGAGATCATTGAAACCAATGACACTCTGCAGACACAGATCGATGCTTCAATCAGTGTTGCACGGTCTCTGGTAGAGTCTTGGTTACCACCACCCAAGCCTGGAGACAAGATCGAAGATACAGAAGATGACACAAAGACAAAGGAGGAATACTCCACGGGACGACCAGAGAGGTATGATAAAAGCAAGAGCGATAAAGTGATGCCACTGGAGCTAATGGTGTTGTGAAATACAGACTAGGTCTCGGTGCAAAGTTCTTATCACACAAGGAAGCAACCCGGCATCAGGGCAATTCGAAGCAAGAAATTCAACTGAGGAACAAGATACTTAACCAGAATCAACGGAAAAGAAAGGATGAGAGTGGGAGAAAGCGACGTAGACCGCAGGACGACGATGATGATGATGACAATGAAGAAGATTCTCGGACAGCGGTCGTGCAGGATACCAAGAAACCGACAGATACTGATTTCTTGTCGGCGATCATGAACGAGCGCGCAAATAAGAAGAGCAAAAAGAAGAAGAATAAGAAGAGCAAGCAGCAGCAGCAGCAACAGAATGACGATAATGATAATGCTGATATCTAAAAGATTCCCCTTACAAATCTGCCATATTCCACTTCTCCCTGCATTATCCTGCACCCATAGTTTTTGACAACAGCATGCAACTCTCTCCTCCACATTCCACCATCATAATCCTTAAATGTGATCATCAAGAAAATAGAGACGAAACTGTATTTGATGATAATCAATGGTTTACTCCTGGGATCGCAGACGGGCACCGGCGTTGATGACCTTGACATTAAGCTGAGCGGCGCGTTCGAGGATCTGGATGCGCTTCTGGGAGGAGATGTTGTGAGCAATCTCGGCAGCATAGGTGCGGTTGTGCATCAAGAGCAACTCGAGCTCCTTGACGTTCTTGACGGTGAACTTCAAGAAACCGTTAGGCAAAAGGTGGCGAGTCTTCTTGTCAGAGCCGTAGCCGATCTTGGGCATGGGGGCCTGGCCGCGGAAACGACGGCGCATGGCGTTATCGATACCCTTGGGCTTTCTCCAGGATTCCTACAATGTAACGTGTCAGTCAAGTAGGGTACACTATACTACCATTTCTTTCTCCTGAAAAAAGATACGATATACTTACATCAACACGCTTGAAGCGGTCGGACTGGTGGCGCTTGAAGGGAGCAGTGCGCTTCTTGACAATCTTGTGTCTCACCAAGGGAGTAACCATGTTGAAACTATTTGAATTACATACACTTAGTCAACTATTACGCATTCTAGCTTTTCTCCCTCCCTCCCAATGCTGACTGCGAGCATCATTCAAAGGCGTTCCATTTTATCATTCGACCGAGCGTCGGGCGAATTTCGATTGAGAAGAAACGTATTGCAAGAATTGACTCCAAAGCGACACACTGGTAATTTTTGCCGTTGACGATCGTAGCGTTCGTAAGGGCTCTCTTTCTTTCTTTTTCTCTTTGACATGATGCATCGCGCAGTCTGTATATGGGATGGATTGATGGATGGATGCCTACCTTTTACTTCAGTTTCGAGGAGAGGAGGATCATACAATGTCTCCAGGACGACGGTTTCAAGACTGGCGGGGTTGAAATCCAGATTAGGAAAGGCCAACCAAACCAACAACTGATGTTCAATTTTCAGAGCAATATCAGCGAGGCACAAAGGTTATGTACCTTTGTGATGGGATGCAACAGAAAGTTTATTCTTGCAGCATGCAGTCATAAATGCAAAGAACAAGGCAGAATGTGAGAATGAATTAGACAGTATACGTATACACACAAAGGGTCGATTATTTTAAGGAATGGTTTGATGAATTTGGGAGTGTAGAGGATGATGAAGCAACAACGTGAGGAGGCATGTTATCGGTTGTGACTTTCCATATCCACCAAGGCCCTCCGTATTGCTCGTCGCCCCAGCGACCACACAGGCCCATAGGAAGGATGAACCTGCCGGCGTACTCCCAAGTTTCGCCGGATTCGGTGTACGTTTTTTCCCAGGTGATCTGGCCTTCCTCGGTATCGTCGGCGAGGCCAGTGACAGTGAAGGGACCTTCGTTATCGACACCCGTGCCTTCGAACCGCGTCAATGGGTATTTACGGAGATGTCTGTCCGGGAACGGTTTGCGAGGATCGAGTTTCAATTCCTCCTCTTCAGTTTGCTGCTGCTCGTCGAGAGGAACGATCCAGAGTTTCAGGCGCATTGGTCCATCGAACCAGTCTTCCGCTGCGGTAGTCTCTGGACCAGCACTCCCGGCCGTGTCTTCAATGTCGAGAAATGAGTAGTATCCCATCCATTCGCCTTCAATCAAGTGTGCTTCGCTGATATGCCGTCCGGGCAATGCAAACCCGGAATCCTGGTAGATATTTTCAACATCAAGATTGGATGATCGAAGAAGAAAACGTTCGTATCGTCGAAGGTATTCAACGTCAAACATCTCAGAAGCCAGAGGAAACAAAGGAATAGGTGAGCAATTGGGAATGTCTCGATACGGTGCTGGGTGGGTTGCGAAAACAGTGGCAAAGAACAGATGGAATGCAGATGTCAGCGGGTCCTGCGCTGGATAGAATGTCAGTGGTGCATGCGTTGATGATGGTGATGATGATGATGCTAATGATGATAAAGTTGCAGAGTCATTGCTGGTATTATCGAGTGATGGCGGGGATGGCAGTAAGGTTGAAGGTAAATAGTGTTTAGTGATGAGTGTGTCTGCATCAAAGTTGTAAGCAAAGAGGCTCAGTTCCCGTGATACGGTGTGAGGTGTCGCAGGTGAAGTGAAAAACCGAGTGATACAAAAGTCTAAAAAATTTAGGTCGTCCCGTCGTTAAGCGCGCGCAGATAGCAATTGCACTTACCATAATTGACGAGGAGGGATAAAATCGGCAATACCACTGGATAGACTTCTCGATCACGAATATATCCCAATTGAAACGCAGCCCCAGCGACCAAAGGAACCTTGAAATCGAAAAGCCGATAGATGTTCAATGCATCTAAAAGAGAGAGAGAGAAAGTAAAAGTTTGGTTAGGTTCATGTCTGACTGAGCTCGCTAATTTTTTAGTGCTTGTTTGCTTGCCATGCTCCGTAATTATAGTCCAGATTATTTGCCAATCAACATTATCCAAAAGTCGCGCGAGGTCTTGCTGCTGCTGCTGCGTTTGCTGCTGTATGTCATGCGTCTTCTCCGTAATGATGAGCGCGGCGATGTTCCGACAAGAGAAAAGGACCCTGCAGCGTTCTTCGAAAGCACATTGCCAATGGATACGCCGATGCAAACGTCTACGAACAATGGCATCTGTATCGAATCGAGATCGAAACGTTCGAGGCCACAGTGTTTTTAACCGCCAAGGATCTTTGTGAATGAAGTAATGCAGATATCGGCAAGTTAGAGACAGCTGTGTCAGAGAAGGCGGGTAAAGTGCATTGCTGCTGTCATCATCGGTTGTTGCGGTGTAGGAGATAATGTCGAAAAGAATTTCTTTGGGCAGTGATAAGAAATGAGCCGATGGTGTCGGCGACGGTTGATTTATCCAGATACGTGATTTCAAAATATTCATTTTTGCTGGAGTGGAAGGGGACAAAAGAACAAGTATCAAAAAAAAGGAAGAAAGGAAGAAGGGAGAAGAAGAAGAAAAGCCTAGACCGGTTGAGAAATTTTGGGCGGTGCTGTTGTTCGAATTGACACACACACACACCATACAGTTCGTTAGACTCACCCGTAATGGCCGAAACAGGGTAAGCTCGTTCCTTTCTGGCAGCTATTTTGGGGGCATGGGCTGCAAACTAAAAAAGCGCAGATACACACACACACACACACACACAAACTTCACACCACGCGGCCGCTCTCGCTAATTTAGCTTTGCAACTTTGATGAACCAACCACATCGCCCTGCTCGCACAGTCCAACCGGAGTAGTGCCAGACTAATACTAGTTTGGTGTTCGAAAGGAGGTTTTACGTGCGCGGATCTCCCGTCAGAGGCTACCAACGTCCAGGGCCTCACTCCTCATCATACACGGTGCGCGGTACGTCGTAATCCCGGGTAACCGGGAAAAAATTCGATGGCAAAAAAAGGGGGAGACTGGTGGAGAAGAAGACAAGGAAGAACAGACAATGGGAATCGTTCCACAAGTCTGTTTCTGGAACCCGCTGCCAGGAACAGGTTCCAGCAAAGATCTGTGCGAGCGAAACTCCTCCCTCCTCCCTCCCCTGTCACAGATACACACCGCTTTCCCGTTCTTTACCTGGCACTCGTGACTAAATTACAAATAATAGATGCAGTTGCTATTAAAGAAAAATACGCCGACGATGATGATGGATATGTAGTAGGGGGAGAGAATATATATATGTAGTGCAGACTTGTTTTCCGAGGATTTAGCTGCACCGGCATGTACAGAAAGAAGGTTCGTTGAATAGATATATACTATGAATAGATCGTTCTTCAAGGATATATAGATAGCAGGGTGAGGGTGGTGGGAGCAGCATGTTACCGATCAGCTGGAATACCAGAGCTTTTCTGCAATAAATCCGCCAATGGCCTGCACAGTTAAAGCAAAAGTCCAAAGTATCCAGCAAATTACATTGAATATGTAATCTACAGTGCTTGAAACTGCTCGCTGGAATATCATCCTCGCTTGTACGCGACGATTCTGCTGCTGATCCTCAAGGATCTGATCGTCCGGATACAGCAAGATCGCTACATTGTCCGATGACGTCTCAAGTAAAGGTGCAATTTCAGGTTGCAGGTCATCCTTGATTTGACATGAGTATCTCAAGTAGACGCTGCATGCCGTCGGCGTACCTTTGCGAAATATGCACTGTCGCTCATTTCAAAAGAACGAGTGTGTGGGGTTTGGGAACAAAGAGAGGAGGACCTTGTGATTCCCGAGATAGGAGCAGCGGCGCTTTCGGCCCGCCGTCCCGCCCTTTCTCCTGCTCTTCACTTGCTTTAATGTCAAACGCAGAGGACTTTCTTCGTGATTTTCTTCCAACATCGTTTGGTAAAAAGCAAACACAAAACAATTTAGCAGAAAAGTTTGCAAAGACAAAGCGTCAAGTAAGATAATCCCTGAATTTTTTCATACTTGATCAGTACGATCTAACCATTTGCCAGGAAGCTGCCTCGCCGGCGATTGACAAGCAGCCAGAGACCGAACAAGCTGCTCTACCTGAACCTGAAACTAAAAAAGCAGAAGTAACAGCAGCACCGGCGCAAGCGCAGAAACGAAAAGCAGCAGAGAGTGACACTGACGATGAGGACGATTTGTCAGACGATGATGAACCTGAAGCAGATATCTTGCCGATATCGCACGAGATCAAACTCATGGACCACACACGAGCTGTTACAGCGCTTGCACTGGATCCTTCAGGGTCGCGTCTTATTACGGGAGGTTACGATTACGAATTAAAGTTTTGGGATTTTGCAGGCATGAATCAAACGTTCCGGCCGTTCCGGAGCATCGAACCTTGCGAAGGCAACCAGATACACGATCTCCATTATTCGTTGACCGGCGATTCGTTTTTGGTCATTTCCGGAACGGCTCGTGCGAAGCTTTTTGATCGTGAAGGCAGCGAGCTGTGCGAATACGTCAAGGGGGATCCGTACATTCGAGACTTACGACACACCGATGGCCACGTTGCTGCGTTAACGTCAGGCGCATGGCATCCAAAGGATCGGCAATACTTTGCAACATCTTCCAAAGATGGCACGATACGTATTTGGGATGTCGATAGAAAGCGGAAGCAAAAGTCTGTCATTGTGCACAAGTCCCGGGAGCGAGGAGGCCGGTCTGCCGCTACCACCATGACGTACAGCTTGGATGGAAAAATGATCACAGGTGCATTCATGGATGGCACTATACAGATCTGGGGCGCCGACGGTCCATACATTAGACCATCCATCTCAATAGACAATGCACACCAGAAACTTACAGAGACTTCGTCGCTGGTGTTTGCGCGAGATGGACATACACTCGTAAGCCGAGGCGGCGATGATACTGTAAAAGGTTCGGAACAAGTTTAACAAAGATAAACTATTGTTACTAATATCCACTTTTGTACAGTGTGGGATATACGCAACAGCAAGAAACCTGTCAATGTCGCAGAAAACTTGGAATCCATTAATCCAGAGACAAACGTCATTTTCAGCCCGGATGAACGGCTGATTATGACTGGTATGTGGAATAGCATCGCTTTTCAGATTGGAATGGTTCATTTACATCATTTTCTAGGTACATCGGTACCGAAGGGTCAAGGATATGGAAAGCTAGTCATGCTAGATCGTCAAACATTGGAAATTAGAAGAACAATGAGTAAGTTACCACCGAAGATTATTCAAGATACATTGTTTATTAACTTGGATCTCAGGTATAACGCAATCAAGTGTAGTCAGAGTCCTATGGCATCCCCGTATCAATCAGGTATTATTATCTATTCCATGCATGTTTTCTTTTTTTCCTGACATCTTTTGATGTAGATTGTTACTGGAAGCGCTGATGGCTCGGTCCACGTATTCTATAGTCCAGATCACTCGGTTCGCGGGGCTAAACTGTGCGTTGTCAAGGAGCCAAAGAAGAGAGCTGTCGATGATTATGAAATTGATCGACCTATCATTACACCACACGCCCTTCCGTTATTCAAGGACGATCAGCCAAGAAGCTCGAAACGGAAGAGAGAGAAGCTTCGGGAAGATCCGAAAGCTTCGCATCGACCAGGTATGAAAAAAAGTAGGTAGAATGAGTATGAAATGCTAATGATCTGTCTTCAGAACTGCCTGTCAAAGGTCCGGGCAAAGGCGGCAAAGTGGGCATCAACGAGCAGCAAGCAGTTATTGCCAGCTTCGGAAAGGATACTACAAGAGGTAAAGATGAGAAATTCTACTCTAGTTCTGCTATATACTAAACCTATTTGTCCTTTACAGACGAGGATCCTCGAGAAGCATTGCTCAAATATGCTGAGATTGCTGAAAAGGAACCCATGTGGGTCAGCAACTGTAAGTCCTACATTATTAACAGAATTCATTGTGTTCTAACTTGCGATACGACTGTAGTGTATAAGCGGACACAACCAAAACCAATTTTCCAAGAAGGAGAAGAGGAGGAAGAGGATGATAAGAAAAAACGTAAATAAATGCTTGCGCTGGCAGCTTCTTTTCTTTGCATTATCACTCCAGTCTTGTAAGAATCGGCGTTTGTCACATGTATTGTTGAAGAAGGGATGCTTGGCTGTCAAATGCTTACATTCATCATCATTTCGTCTTGGCTTGCCGTGCGGTTTCCCGCTGCACATGATCAGATCTAATGAACATATCTATGGGTAGGATGTCGTCATATTGCGATCTAGAAATTCCTTAAGAAATAACTTTTGGAAACATTCGACGTAACCATCATTCATCCTATCGACTTTTGTTCACATTGCATCTTCAGCGGTGCGAGACAGGTCTGTAGATGGAGTCTAAAAAATGCGTGGGCCATGCCTCGCCGTTGCATGCAAGCCTTTGCAGATTCCAGCTGCCCTCGTGCTGATCCAGCCTCCGCTTTCATTTACTCATGAATAACAATCAAACCGAAATACGTAGTTACGGAAACTACAACGGTTCGTCTTTATAAAAAAAGCCTTATCGGCAATAGGTTTGGAAATGGAATAGATAAAGGCAAACTGGTAGTGCTGGGTTTTTGAACATCAATAAATGTTATCAGGGGTCACTATGTTTTCCGTCGCTTTTCTGTCACAAGGGATCAGTGTCATCTACATAGGGACCAAAAGAAATGTGGCAATGTGCTGTCATAGATGCTGCTGCAACGGTGTACGAAAATCGTTAATTTAATTACGTCTACAGATACACGCACATGGTTCACATCATGTGTCCGACGTGGATTGCAAAACTCTGTTGAATTTTCATGCAGCCTGAATATGTAAAGAAAAAGGAAAAAAGGAAGGAACTCCATGTATAGTTTATTGAAAGCAATGACGGGAGCGGATAGGGGGAGGGGGGTGATGAACCCCGAGTTCTTCTGAAAAGAATGTATATATGCGCTAAATCCTTCTATAGCTGCATGGCGTGAGTGATGGGCCCTCCGGATTCTTGGGGGACCGCGCCGGAAAGGCTGCTTTTGCTGCTGCAGGAAATCGATCACCTATTAGAGCCTTTCACATTCAAAGTGTATTATTTACATACGCTGCAACCTCAAACCATGCTTTATCCCTTGATCCTCCTCCACCACCTCCTACAGATACACGTATATGCACGCACCATATTTCTACCTAGATGAGGGATGTCGCAACCTTGACGGTATTTGGCTCTTTTCCCATTTCCTTTCTTTTGAAAAGCGAGTATAAACGATGGTTTTTTCTCTTCTTGTCAAATAAAGGCAAGGCGGGATACTAGCGCATGGTGATAAATAAAATAGAAAGATGGGATAAAGTACCCATACTTGTGGATATTTTTCAAATCAATCTCATGCATAATATATCCAATTGCAGACATTCGATCCTAGGGACGTGGCGAAAAAAAAGGAAAGCTTATACTTGGCTGCTGCTGCTGCCTTTGCGCAATGTGTTGCTGCTGCTTGTTGGCTGCCATCCATACATTTGCGAACAATAATTTTTTTCTTGCTCCAAATGAAAACTCCAAGAAGGAATATCTTTTTGCTCCTTGCAGCAATATGCTGCTGTGCATCATGATTTGGACCGCTGGTTTCTTTCGCCACTGGTGATTCCACATCACTTAATTCTTGGCTTTCAAGTAAACAGACTTTCGTATCATTTCCCTTTTTTCCCCTTTACTTTCCTCCTCTCTTTTCTTTCTTTTCACTTTAAAAATATAACAAATGCATACACAGCCGCAACCGCCACAGCATCAGCAACAACAACAACAACAACAGCAGCAGCAGCAACAGCAGCAGCACCTAGCGCCTGCTATGGCACCGTCTACGAAAAGCAACAAGCATGTGTGTATCTATCCAAATTGTGGCTGGAGCTTCAAACGGTTTGAACACTTGAAACGACATATGCTGGTGCACACTGGCGAACGGCCGCATGCGTGCCCTTTTCCAGGATGTGGCAAACGATTCAGTCGGTCCGACAACCTGCATGCTCACCACAGAACTCACATCAAAAAAAGACAGAAACTGCAACAGAAAAGGGACAAGGAGCAGCTCCTGGGGAAACCAGCTGTCAAGTACACTGCTGATGAGTCTGACACCGACCGAAAAACCAATGCGTCGGCCGACTCGTCAAGTCTGCAACAACAACAGCAGCAGCAGCAACAGCAGAAGCAATATTGCGAGCTGGAAGCACATACTTCGCCTACTACGCCAGATCCATGCCGTCCCACCAGTTACTACGCTACTCACAACACAACATCCTCCTCTTCATCTTCTTTATCGACCGCAGACAGCATCGATTACGAAAAGAACTCACAACGCACTATGTCTCCTACATTCTTAGCGCTAGCACCTGAACACCACCAACATAAATCAACAACGCCGTCTGTACTTGACCACGGCAGCAAACACTCTCCTTTTGCAAGCCCGAGTGCGATGCTTTCCTCCTCACTGCCCTCGATAGCATCCGTAGAGTACCCGACATACACGCTCACTTATCAGCCTCCGCTGCCTCCGCCTCATCATCATCATTCGCACCAGCTGCACAGCGCTCAACACCTTCCTCCCGTAGGGCCTGCATCGCTTCAATATCTCCCCACTTGGCATTCTGAAGACATCTCTAGATACTAAATAAATACACACACTGTCTTTTGCATTTTGTGGCATGAAAAAAATATGGAGTGAACTCACTCTACTGTTGAGACAGGCTGATCTTCTTACCTTTGATATCAGTCGCCTCTCTATCTGTGCAGAACATTCAATCAGTAAACTACACAAAGATGGGAACTGTTACTAGTAGCCATGTCGGTTACTGAAATCCAATTCAGTGTTGGCTGGCTGGCTGGCTGGCGGCGATCGTGACTTTGAAACTGTCTGACCAGCCGCCAGGCAAGTTTGGCATTTTTTCTTGAAACAGCCCTCCTTCACGAAACATGCTACGATCGTCTACCGCAACGTTGGGAGCACTGCGTCGCCCGCTACCTCAGCTGTTCATTCGTCCACAGTCTACTGCTACCACCCAAGTCCAGGCCGCTCCGGCTCAAGGACAACAACAACAACAGCAGCAGCAGCAGCAGCAGCAGCAGCAGCAACTCAAAGCACCTTTGTCTGCTCGTTTGCGAGGTGCCGGCCGCGGTGTACCCGAATTACAAGTATCAGATCCCTTGCAAAAGTTTGTCAAAGGCGCAGAAAGCAGGAAACTTCCAACCGGCAGCAGCAAACAAAAGTTCGCACCAGGCCAGTTTGACGATGCTCCCGGAGACGCAGCTGCAGCTGCCAGCGCACCGCGATCGCAAAGAAACAACAACAACAACAACAATAAACGTTTCCAACCGAGACAGAGACAACAGCAACAAAGAGCACGTCAGCAGCAGCAGCAAAAGGCTGCCCAGGGCGGCAATAACAACAGAACTCCTCGCGAGAGACAGCAGCAGCGACGATCTTCCTTGCAATCATCGAACAGAGCAGCCAACCAGCCTGTCCGACGAGTAACCACGTTTATTGATCAGGATATCGATTGGAACTTGATGTCTTCTTTGGAGGAAACCACCGCCGTTGCCGCTTCGTCGCCATCTGAACCCGTACCAGAAGTGCAATCTGGAGAGTATCAGCGCTACTTTGATGTCTCCAAGGATTTACAGTGGGCACCTGTAGTCAACGCTGAATCACTGAGTGTGCTTGTAGGCAGCAATGCTAGCTACAACATGGAACAGAAAATCGCCTTCATGAATGCAGTCTCCAGTGCCACCAAGGGTGCTGCCGCTGCCACTGCCACTAAATAGATTACTTTTATCTCTCTCCCTCAGAGAAAGAACCCTTCTTCTTCTTCAATCCACAAACACATTCCTTCACCTGTATACAAACCACATCATAGAAATGTATCTTTACAAAAAGTATAAAGTTTGTTTAAACGATGCAACCTTTAACATGATTTTTGTTAAATCACAGCCCCGCCGTCCCCCCCCCCGCCGCGCGCGCGCGAACGAAAAAATTCCTGCGAAGGACAGCATAGAGTAGCAAGCATTTCACACTTTTTTGATCTCGCCTGTCAGCCATGGGTATCGAAAAGTTCTTCACGCCCGCAAATCAAGCAAAGAAGGTGGGGAATTGCGTGTACATAATCTTGGCTATGTGATCAATCCATTATTAACTCTCTTGCTCCCGACGCGCTTCGCAGCAGCAGCAGACCACCACTAGAGATTCCGGTAAATAACGCAAACCCATCGTCACAGTTTTACGCAATACGCTGACGTTTGCTGGGGTAGATAAAGCCAAGGCTGGAAAGTCAGCAGAAACCTCGTACGTTTCTTTCTTGTTTGTGCTTCTTGCCCGCCCGCAGTAGCAGTATCTAATTATGGCAAAAAGCAGAGCGAAGCAATCCGCAGAGACTCGAAAGCGCAAACAACACAACGAGGACGATGCAGTGAAGAAGGAGGAAAAACCATTGAAAGCAGCAGATACATCTAGCAACGTTGCGACAAAGGCAGCAGCAGCAGCGGCAGCACCAAAGAAGAGGAAGAAAAAGAATGATGATGATGATTATTTCGAACCCATTGAAGGATTTGAAGATGAAGAACAGGAAGCACCGGCAATTGCAAGAACCGCACGAAATACCAAACAAAAACAGAAAGAAAAAGATAAGGAGCAGGAGGATGCCGGCGATAACAAGAATAAGAAGAAGAATTTCTACCAAGCACTTAACCGAGAAGGACCTCGCGCGCTCGGCACCCGACCTTTGCCGGTGGGAGAGGAGAATTGTTTGGGAGGCTATACGTTCGTCTTGTCTGGAGAGCTAGAAACCATGACAAAGGAGACCGCTTCGGATCTGATCAAACGTTACGGAGGGTAAGGCCAACGAGGAATCTAGAGTTGGTATGCACAGAAATTGATGTGGTACAAAATTGTAGACGGATAACAGGAGCCGTGAGCGGCAAGACAACATTCTTACTCAGAGGGCGCGATGCGGGCGAGACAAAGACTGCAAAAGCAAAACAGTTGGGCACCAAAATTTTGGACGAAGATGATTTCTATGAGCTCTTCAAAACTGAGAAAGCCAAGAGCTACGATGAACCCGCGCCTGCAAAAGGCAAGGCGAAAGGAATTGCTGCAAAGGGTAAAACAGCAGCAGCAAAAGCCCACGCCGAAGAACAGCTGCAAACAGCTGAGCCAGAAAAGTCAGTTGATATATGTGACATACACATAATATCATCCTCATTCTCTGAACTTTTTTTTTACCAGAGCGGGTGATCCCACTTCTAACTCTAACTTGTGGACAGAAAAATATAAACCAAAGACAATTAAGGATATTATAGGTAACAAGGAACTCGTCCGCAAAATTTCGGCTTGGATGGAAAACTGGTCAGTGAAGCAGCAGACGTGATACTTTTTGAAAGTTAAACTAAAACGTTTTGGTGCAGGCAATCGAGCATGGAGAAGGGATTTCCTATCACCAAGGACAACGATGGCATTTCGTCTTACCGCGCGTTGCTTCTGAGTGGACCTCCTGGCATTGGCAAGACTACAACAGCTCACGTCGTTGCTCGCACTTATGGATACGAACCGCTCGAATTCAATGCAAGTGATGTGCGCAGCAAGAAGGTTCTAGAGGTAAAGAGCTTACATACAATCGTCTTATGCACGCATTTTTACTGAATAATATGTAGGAAAACATTACGGAAATGCTTGATAACAGAACCATGACGGAATTTTTCAGGGCAGATAAGGGAAAGCAAACAGATCAAGTAAGTTTGGATTAATTGGATGCCATAGCTATTGGCTGGAAAGTTACCATCTTTGGCTAGCAGGAAACAATTACACCAAAAGGCAAGAAGGTTGTCCTTATTATGGATGAAGTTGATGGCATGTCGAGCGGTGACCGGGGAGGATCTGCAGAGTTGGCACAAATGATTAGGAAAACCAAGGTGAGTCCTATCATTGATTGATCTCATCGTTCTGGTCTCACCCCTAATTTTTATAGATTCCTGTTATTTGTATCTGCAACGACGTCCGCGCTCAAAAGATACAGCCTCTGCTTCGCGTATGCTACGATGCACGTTTCAAGAGGTATGTATTTGCTACGGCGAATATTCTGAGATGAGAATGAACATTAACCACCAATCATAAATATTGCAGAACACCTGCCCAACAGTTAAGATCACGTATCATGACTATTGCACACAGGTGAGTACTTGGACTCCTGATAGGTTTAATGCACTGTATTAATGGAAGACTTAGAGAGAAACTCAACATTCAACCAAATGCCATCGATGAGCTTGTGCAAGCAACCCGGAATGATCTACGACAGATTATCAATATCCTGTCAACGTATCGGATCTCAAAGAGTAGTCTCAATTACGATGAAGCCAAATTACTGTAAATATGCCAGGTTGTCGTTTTACGTGATATAAATTGATTCACATGCTTTTCTAGTGGAAAGAGTAACGAGAAATATACGCAAATGACTATTTTTGAGATTCCAATTGCTTTGCTGAGCGGTGCAAGTTGGAGAAGCAAAAGCTTGAATGAAAAATACGAGATTTATTTCCACGACTATTCCCTTTCACATCTGATGATGTTTGCAAGTATCAAAGTCGGGTTACATGGGAGATTTCTATTAATCCATTCATTGTAAATATAAATAGGACAGTTACATCAAGAGCGATCCCGGAAAGGCGGCCAGAACAGCCAAAAGCCAAAACCCAAGCGACATTGAATGCAATAAGCTTAAATTGATAGCTCAGGCTGCTGAAGCAATCGCAGATGGAGACTTGATTGACACAAAGATCCACGGGTACGACGGCGTTGATATCCATTTATGCTCATTGATAATTTTAACGCGTTGCTTGTTCAATTACCTTTAGATCTGTCCAGCAATACTCGCTTATGCCTGTGCATTCCATATTCTCATGCGTACGACCCGCTTACTACATGGAAGGCAGCTTGGCTGGCTTCAAACCTTTCTTCCCGTCGTGGCTGGGCCAGAACTCAAAAGCCATGAAACACAACCGCTTGCTGAATGATATCCGCAATCGTATGCGCGTCCATACCTCTGCAAACAGATCCGAAATCAGGGCAAACTATGTCCCGACACTGAGCGATCGCATCTTTGGCAATATCAAGGAGGTAACGAAAGACCTTCATGCTCCTCCCACATCAAAGCAATGTATTTGATATCAATGATACATTTCTCCAGGAAGAGTACGACGACGCGATGCGAATTATGGATAATTACTATCTGGACAGAGAAAACCTTGAAGCGTTGAGCGATCTCCACGTAGGACCAAAGAAACCCATGTCCCAGCTTTCGGCAAAGGCAAAGACAACGTTTACAAAACTGCAAGTGATCCTTGTGCGGTGCAGAATACGACAGCGAGAAACTAATATGTCTATCTAATAGGTATAATTCCGAGACCCATCCGACGTTGTTCCACGTGGCAGGCGCACCGATCAAGAAAGCCGCGCCTGCAGCGCCAGCTGAAGACATTGAAAATGAACTCTTTGAGGAAGAAGTCGACTACGGCGAAGACGTGTCGGAAGAAGAAGAAGAAGATATTAAAGGCGACAAATTTATCAAACAAAGCGAGAACCGCAAGCGGAAACAGCAGCAGCAGGAAGATGATGATAGCGAGGCCAAAGCATCTACATCCCGTCCAAGGCAAAAGCGTAAAACTCGCAAGTGAAAAAATTGGCTTGTAATTTTTGCAGATGAAATTTATTATCTTTTTGGCAGCAAGGGAAATAATAAAGTGTGCGATTTAGTAGCAGCGTATAATACTCCAGATCATTGTTAGCCTTTCCACCCCTTTTCCGCGCCGCGATTCCTACACACGAATCGAAACCAGGTCAACACTACCATCAACGTTAAGACTGCGATTGAATCCTTGGTGTCGAATTCAATCACAGTCTTTATCATTTTTGCACTATTCATATTCACCTCGCTCGCTCGCCAGCCAAAATAGAATTTTTTAAAAAAAAACTCCCATTCGCGTTTCACCACTCTTCTCTTCTTCAAATCTTCTCCATCTTCAATACCCGCTAGCCGTACCAGTGTGCCGATTTGCTGGAGCTGGTGTACCGCATTTGGCGCATTGCGTTCGTTTTGCAAAGTTGTGGAAATTGCACAGACCGTTAGGGCACGTCCAATCGCCTATTCTCTCACGTTAATAGCCATCCACAATTTCTCACATTATACGTTGCAGCAGCGCTTACCTGGAAGACTTTCGTGAGCGGGAGAAATAGATGCTGCGTGGTGGGTCGAAGGTGTTGCCGTAGCCCTTAAATGTCGCGTCAACTAAACTGTACAGATAACATTGTAAATAACAATCAACCTTACCAGTACCGATCGCTGGCACGATAGCCAGCAGAGCTGTAGGCTGCTGCTGCCGGTTGTTGTTGGCCATAACCTCCGTTGCTGACTGGTTGGTATGCATTGTGTCCGTAGGATGCAGGCGGTGCGGCGTAGGTCGAATGACTCGGTGTGTAGCTGTAGGGCTGAGCTGGCTGTGGCGGTGGTATAGCCGCTGGCCCTCCATATGTCTGCCTAGCCGGCGGAGGAGGACCAGGTCGCGGTGTCTGGCACTTGAAACAAATGGATCTTGATGCGAAATTTTGGAAGTTACACGAAGGGTTAGGACAATACCAATCGCCAGGTCGAAAAGCTGGCGGAGGCGGGCGTCCGTAACCACCGTGCATAGGCGGCGCCGCTGAAGGATGGCTGTAGGAAGGTGGTGGTCCAGAAGTACTTGGTGGTCGTGGCGTCTGACATTTGTGGCACTGGAGCCGAGATGCATAGTTATGGAAACCGCAAGAGTAGTTGGGGCAAATCCAGTCTCCAGGAGTGAACCGCTGTGACGGGTGAGAGTGATGAGCACCTGAAGAAGGTGGGGCAGGCTGGTTGAGTGCAGCCGGGCTTGGCGATGGGTTCTCGGTATTGCATTTGTAGCAAGTACGTCGAGATGCATAGTTGTAAAATTTGCAAGAAGGACAGTTCCAGTCTCCAGGACGCAGTGTCCTGCCTTTTGGTTGTAGTGGAAACGGCACAAGCATACTTCCAGCTGCATCGATCACTCTTTGGCTGCTTGGTGATACTTCGATGGCTCGGTCGCTCAAGCAGCGACCATTCAGTGACAAGGCACGCATTGCATCTGAATGTGTTTGAAAGACTACGAAGCCAGCCACATTAGGTTTGGAGTGGTCGCTCGTTTGGATCATCCAGGTGGCGGTAGGTCGCAGACCGTTTGAGGAAAACCAAGCATCGACTTCGCCTTGAGTGACTTCAAATGGAAGACCGGCCAGGTGGATAACTTTGGATTCTTCTCTTTTGAACTGCTGGAGATCGGCATTGGTATCAATTGGATGCGCAAAGACATCAGGATGTTGGAATCCAGCAAGATATCGCATAAGGTTGACAACTGTCAAACACGTTGCAAGACCAGCGGTTGGTTGCGTTGCACGCTGAACACGGAACGCTTCGCACAAGTCCTTCAAATTCATCGATCGCAAGCTCATTTCAGGGTGGTGAACTTGCCAGCGCTGGATTTCTTGCTTGATATCAAACATTCTGCAGTATGCAAGGTATCCAGGAAGTTCGATTCCCTTATCTTGCGCTTCTCGTGGCAGCTGGATACGAAGAGTCCATGCGCCGTGAGAAACAAAGCAGTAGGTGAACTTGTCGGCAATCTCATTTTCAATGTAGTCTTGCAAGACTTTGATGGCATCGCGGAGACCTCCTGCATTTTCGAGAATTTCGGGATAGATACCGGTTGCTTGCGTACATTGGCTCGTCACTGGAGTACGCTCGGGCTTTACATAGGTCTGCCGCGTATCAACAATGGTCATTTCCTTGGCGTTTACAACGACAAACGATAATTCTATGTATCATCAACTCATTTTTAGCTCTTTTCATTGTTTGACAACAAAACGAAAGGATCCTTACCAATAATTTCGGCATTTTCCTACAGCAGCGACGATTATGTTAGCTAAACCTGTCAGATAGCATTGGATAAAAAACTTGCCTTTGTAACTTGCTGGACATGATTTCCTGGGAAATCGTCAGAGTTAGTCGCAACATTGACAATGACAAAGCGTTCAAAGGGAACAGCAGTCTCGATAGGCGGCAGTTTCGAAAATGAGGCAATCTCGCTTTCTGCAGAATTTTGGTTGACCTCCTTCTCTTGATCGCCTTGTTCGTCAACTGTGACACCGACTGAGAGGCTAATGTAGTTTTCATCTTGATCGGGCTGCATGGTCGTGCCAAAGCTAGTGGCCGTCTCTTGTCTCTGCTGGATTGTCAGATTTTCAGTGTCACTACTCTGACTCTGCTGCTGTTGTTGTTGTTGTTGTTGTTGTTGCTGCTCTGCTTGGGATTCCTCTGCATTCTCCTCTAGATGGAGCTTCTTGTTTTCTGGATTTTCAGTGTCGTTATCTTCGGCTCTGCGCTTTCGGCCCGGAAACAGAAGGTCCATGATCTCAGTGAAAGAAGAAAACGGAGTGAAGGAGAGGAAGAAACAAACTCGCTGAAATCTTTTTTCCAGTCTCCCCGAAAATCAAGGGGTGAGCCCGTTGATAACCAGTAAATAACAAACAATGCAATTAGCAGAAGTCATCATCTCACAAATTATCAGCCTATCCGGAGGTAATAGAATCTTTATTGTTGTAATTAATCAAAAAGGCATGGATATTGTGGTATTTCCTTGTTATTGCAAAATTGTGTAATTAACTCAAGCACCTTTGAGTGGAGGCAGGAAATAACTTTTGTACCTATGAAAACTCTTATTTCTGCGGTGAATATTTATGTGTAAATATCGGACGTCACTACACAGGTCATGATTTATACTTACCGAGCGCATGGCTTTCAAGTCTTCATCTAGCTCCACTTGGTTGTGGATGTCAAGTGCTGTACTTGAACTGTAATAACTACTGATGCGTAAAAGAGAACGAGTCAAGGACTGCTGCATTCATTGTCACTATCAATGTATCGTTTTATAATAGCCATTTCTTAAAAGAAAAAAGGATATGATCCGCATGTCGACGCCTTGATGCTACTCGTCTAGAGTTCTGCAAAAACTTGTCAATGTCTATAGCGGCATTACTTGGCGTACTCGATCGTGTCTGTCGTTGATCTTTAGAGTATTTCCGTGTAGTGAGACCTAAAGATAGGTCTCCCAAATTAGAGTCTAATGCTATTCTTATCAGCTATGCGTTTTACTCACCGACCAGGTCTTCGTTATCTCTATACTCTTTTATTTTCTTCCGCTTCTCCTCGATCATGGCAAGCATTGCACGCTTTAATTTTTGCTTCTCTCTCTGGATGGAAAAACTTGGTAAGCTGACATCATTGCTGTGGTATACAAATGTTACCTCCGTCTCTTCATCGACCATGCGTAGAGTCTCCTGGAAAATAGAGTCTGCTTGCTTCAGTTGGTACTGCAACAAAAGCGATGCCCTCTTGATGACTTTGCTGCGTTCTTCCTGCATCTCTGCCAGCTCTTGTTCGAAAACGTAATATCCGCCTGAAGCATACAAATAATAGTCAGTGTATATCTTGATCCATTTTTTGCTTTATCTGATCCATACCATGGTGTGCTTTGGCCATATCCAGCTGCAACGCTCTTTGCTTTGTGTAATAGATCCTACATAGCCGCATTTGTATGTCGGCATATTTTTGGGGAATTACAAAGAGGATACAGAGAAAAACTCACGTGTCCTTGTTATCGAGGAACTCGCGATTTATCTCTTGCATTCGTTTAGTGTAGACTGCCGCTCGACGTTGGGTACCTTCTATATAACGCAGATCTTGAGTTTGCGCTGTCCCTACTCCAGCAATACACACACAGTACCTTTTACCCATGGATTATCATCGTCGTCTTCGTCATAGTTGAACTCTTGTCTCGTACGGCCTGCGTGTTTCGGGGTAGCCGACAAGGCTGGTTGCGAGGCAGCAAAGCTGTAGTCTTTGTTGTCTCTCCAGTCATGTTTGGTCTTGGACGATGACAGCCTGTAGTAAGGCTCGGGCGGGTTCGCCGGTTGTGGGAAACTGGAAGCCAGACTTGAAATGGGAGGCAAAGTCTGCGCGCTTGCCAACAAGGACTTTCGTGAGGATGAATCGCGAGAATGAGCTATGGGTGGCAAAGAGTACCCAGGTGAGAAAAGGGTATGATCAGAATACATGGCAACGAACGTGATTCTGGTCTGCTGTAAGGGGGCAGGAAAGGAGCAAGAAACACAGAGAGCGGGAAGAAGATTCATTCCTGCGCGCGGGGAAGGGCAGCAGTGCTTCGGGTGCCTGAATCCGGTTCGAGGCACGGGCCTCTCTTCCTCTCTCTCCGCGCTTGCAAAATAATTTGCTTGATAGTGAGCCCTCGCTTTCCCGACGCTAAGATGTTTTGCATCTGGCATATTATCGACCAAAAACGTAAAAGCAAAACGCCGCAAACTGTTTGCATCAGACGAAGATCACTAAAGATTGCACGACGCGATTCATAAGTTACGGAAAACGAGCGAATAGTCCGACATTCCCCAGCTGCAGCAGCGATCCTCGGCAAATGGAGGATTACATCAATGCACTCTTGAAAGACAAGACCTGCTGGATAGAAGCATGCACAAAGCTATAACCACATACACTGAAGAAGGAGATAATGGTTACCAATCAGCTGCATACACGACATTGAAGCGACGGAAGATATTCGGTATCCATATCATCCAGAATACCATGGTCTTGACTGAATCGTCAATCAAGGATGTACAACGATATCGTTTTGTCGAGATCCCACAGTGGATTCGTACGATGTTATCAACCCCAAGCTCGCCCGCATCTTGGACAGTGCAGAATGAAAATTTACTTCATGAACTACGGGCAGAAAGCACATCTTGGCATATAGTTGCCAGCAAGCTGAAAAGATCGTACCATGCGTGCAAACCTCACGATATCCGGATGGCTGTCATCCCTATCACGTGGGAGAAGCGCATGCGATGGGAGACATAACTCTTGTTGTCGGTTCAACGTCAACGGTGCCATTACTAGGAATAACGGGTGATTCTCGTATTAATTCGGTTGCATTCACTCGGACGGATACAAGAGTTTGCGGTTAAGCTTTGTCATAATCCTGACCACGGATTTTGGTCTATAAAACCCATACTCCTAACCCTTTTCTGTGTGAAGACGTAAAGCCCATATACTTAAACTGGCCTTTTAATATGATTCTTCCACATCCCCTTGGAACTTGTACTCATACGAAGGATTTGATCTTTGAACAGTATATTGTATTGTTTTCTGTTCCTTAAAAGACTGCAATACAATACAGGCGAGGAGAGCACTGTGCGACTTGTTCTGCAATAAACCTGTATTTCCCACCCTGGTCCTATAGCTGGGGGAAGGAGCTGTGTGCTAGCACTTAAACTAGTTGGGGGCATAGGCAACCATCCTAGAACTGCCATGACGCGCTTGGGTGACCCGAGTTTATCGTAAGGTTGTATTTAATTTGATGGTACCTTGACATATGGGTCGCTTGCACCAATATGGGCCATACCTCTCAAATTGAGTCGACCAACTGAACTCTATTTTATTTCAAGAGGGCTTTTATAGGCCCCCTTAAACTTGCCAAACAACGGTCCCAGAATGTGAGAGAATATCGTATCCAAGCTTGGCAGTCCTCGCGAGTTATCAGCTCAGATAGACCCCGAATACGCTCACTGAGCTGCGTATTCTGCCTAATAGAAGCAGGATCCTTGTTGACAAAGCTTTTTAGCTTGGCCCAGAACTCCTCAGTTGGTTCAAAGAACGGCGAGTATGGTAGCAAGAAAAGAATCTCGTAACCACGCTACAACCCAAAACTTCACACCAGATATTTTGTGGTGTCAGTCTCGAGCGTTTATGCAGTTGAGGACCTGCATTTTCGCTGACCCGGACCAAATTCAATTCCCACCACTGTACTTGACTGAGCTATTCTCAGTAAGTTCCTTCTGGCACCGGCTTCTTTAACTGACAACGTTATCTCAGACCAACATTGACCCCTTCTCTCTTAGCTTCCGATCCTGTGCGACCAGCAACCGGAAGAAAGCGGACGAGTAACGCCGCGCTGTGAAGAGCTCGACCTAGACCCTATCAACAAGGACCTCCACTATCTCATCTTTGTCGTTATTCACTAGCAAAATATTGGTGTGCTCTACAATTTCGTCTGGAATAATACATTATACTCTCATCTTGAAAGCACGTCAAGGGCATCACGCAGCGTTCGGGATAAGGAAATCAATAAAAAATATATAAAGTGCTTTTCTGTATGAAGGAACTAGATAGTACTAAAAAATTTAAGATTACATAAAGTGACACGGATACAAAAAGAAAAAGGCAATCAGGGTACATAATGGAGTAAATGTGATTATGCCAAGTCATGGTGCGCATGGAGTACCTGAACCCAGTTGGAAGGTCACGGGTATAATCGCAGCAGTGTTCTAGGCAATAAAGCATCACGCGAACATCGAGGCTATCCTTAAAATTGCTTTCTCACCGTCAGCAAACTTTGATAAAGATGAAAATGCAAGGACGAAAAAGTTAGCGAATAAGCATTGATGATATGTGTAGGAATCGGTATTTGCAAGGCGGTATAGCAAAGAAAAAAAATAACAAATACGGGCGCCGGCTGACTGGCTGGCTGGCTGGCTGGCTGGCTGGCTGCCGAAGCGGCGCATCTTCCGAGGAAACAGATTTCTTCTCGGATACACAGCCATGTGGCTTTACAATCGTTGTACTCCATCCGCGGTTGTTCCAAAAGAGTCAACTTGCCAGCACGAAGTGGGGGGGGCATTTCTGTCGGCAGTCATCAATCTTTTTCTAGAGTCAGACTACATTGTCTGAGCCCGACGTTTTGGAACCCCTGAATAATGAGCAGTTCGGAGGAGCAAGAGCTGCATAGTAGTGAAATCGAGATAAGGGGTTAAGGGATAGGACCATTGTTTACAGCAAGCCCGGTGACCTTCTCGTGTGTAAAACGTTGCACGGAAAATACCCATTTCTGAGTAGCCGGTTTGTTACCAGCAGAAAGGAGGAGGCTCTTTTCGGATTCAAAGCCTGGTTCTTCCGCCTGATTGCAGTTGTCCCTGCAGAAATTTTGAGTCATTTACTACTAGCCCATATAGGTCTCCATAATTAGCACTTTTTTGGATGGTCCGCTCTCTTTTCTGGCTAAACATTAGCAGCGTCGCACCGTGGCTCTCTCGTGAGCATTTCCAACTTGGTTAACAAGGTCGAGAAAGATATAACATTGATCACGCGAACGAGAGGCCCATCATCATCGTCGGTTTCCCAGGACCCATTGTATAAAAACAGTTTTTGTTTACGCAGCATGCATTATCGTCACGGTGAGCTGATGATTGTGCTGCACCAAGAAAAGATCGGTCGGCGTTTCATGTATGCGCTGTATTTTTATTTCATTTACTTGGTTTGATATATAATTCCAGCAGCAGCAGCAGCAGTAGCATCATCCTGCTTACACCGCACGTGTCACTAGCGCATTTTGACTAAAGAAGAGAAGTTATATGGAGAGTGAGGGTATTGCATCACTGCTTCGAGTGGCTCGTTGGGTATTTAACTCCAGAAACAATGAGAAAACGCCGTCAAATTAACGAGTTTCTTTGTTTGTCTAAACAACGAGATTACCTTTATTTGTGAGCCACGGTGCCGCCAGTCGGACACCAGATTATTTGGTTGCTCATGTTGCACACACTCTCATTGAAAAAGCCCGCTCTATTTCGAAGCACGAATGAGAGGCGTGTATGACAAACATGCCACGTGCCGGAGTAAGATCGGCGACATTGTACAGATCTGTCCCCACTTGTATAAATACCATCCCTTTCCCCTCCGCAGGGGAATCTCGCTCTCATTCAATACGCTTTTTTTTCCTCTTTATCTCTCTAAAGTCTTTACACTTCAAGCCTCTCTAAGCATCAAAACAACAACAAGCCATGTCTGACGGAAGATGCATTCACTGCGGCCAAAAGGGTCACTACTCTATGTATGTATCGCCATCGAACTTTTTATTATTTCTCTAGCTCGCGATTTCTTACGTATATGACTTTAGGATGTGCCCCAAGAAGCCCAACTCGTCTACTTAAATTACATCAACGGACTACCAGTGACAACCGGCGCGCCGGATCTTCCTATTGGAATCTAGGAAGCAGATGTGCCGACGAGGGACACAAGTTTTCTACTACGACGAATTCACACCGCCATCTTCACATCCTCTTCTTCACAGCAACTAGACTTCATGTTTTTTTTTCTCTCTCTCCTCTCTATCTCTCTCTATAACGTATCGACAACGAACAAACCATGGCAGGACGGCATGACCTCTTTCTACTTCTTCCCATCTATATCAACATCTATGTACAATACCCAAAAATTCACATATGCCTCACAACTTTTTTACATACTACTACTACTACCACCACCTCCACCATTTCTAGAACTTTGTCATCTTAATTATCATCCTCTAACATAAGAGTTGTTGCGCGCTATGCTATGTAATAAACTCAATTTTACTCTGCACATTCTATGCTATTCTATTTCCCTGCTAAGTGGAAATTTTCGCAATCTTCGTCGTCCGGACTCTAGACCTGACGTCATTGCAAGAGTACAAGATGCCACGTTTTGGACCTGTTTTTGTTCAACGTGACACACGGAAGTTCGCTGGGACAAGAGGAGAGCAAAAGTAGCCGCCGGACCTTGGAAGCCGATACCAAAAAGTGGTCTATACTCTTCCGTAAATCACAACTAAAATTTTTTTTCAGACTGCGTGTGTGTGTGCTTAAAGGATGGGAAAGCAAAAACGTTTCTCCTTGTTGACAAACATTGCTGTAACAGCAAGATTCATACTGCATGAGCGTGTGTGCGAGCAGCATGATGAACCTTCTCTGCTGCTGTTAGCGCTTCTCGGATGTACGCGGTAGTGCTTCCAAACCCACCCCCTGCTTTGTTTATCCTTGAACGTCTCGCAGCCGCAATGTCTGTGTCATGTTCAGAGTAATAGCAGCACAAGCCGCACCAAAAATAAGACCGGGATATCGGAATAGGGTCCTTTTTTCTTTTCTATCTCTGTCCCTTGCTTTGTACCCCCACTGCTTCCTCAGAAGGGGGTGGGTTCACAGCGGACGATGAGGATTGTTAAAAAACGGAACGATAGAGAGAACAAGCAAGCAATGGCGGAGAAACGTTGCTTGGGGATTCATCCTTGACGGTAGCAACGATTGGTTGCTTAGCATCCATTTCGTGCAATGTGGAACATTTGCTGAGAAAATCTGCCTCTGGATTTCGCCCTCAGCTACCGTTGCTCCAACGACGAGCGGGAAGTGCGCAATAACGAAGCTAATGGAAACCCGGAAAGAGAAAGAGGAGGAGCCGCTGTAACAGTCGGTGCAGCGAAAGGGTCCGCTCTTCAGGGCAGGCTTCTCGTTGTTGAGCGAAAGTTTCACTTCCTCCATGTGATTCGCACAAAAGTCAGACGCGATATTTTTTATTGCAGTTAATCTGCTGCGTCATTTTATTGACACACCCCAGAGAGAATGAACTCAGTTGTTAGTTAGCAACAAAGTATCTTCCCATTGTGTGGATTACTCTAGCGGAAACTGAGCTGCATTGGAAAATCAAAGGCTTGCTGCTAAAAGTTTTACCAGGAGGACCCTGCCAGCATCTTGCTTTTACCGGCAATGTATCCATATCAAGTTAAACTCAATCTTGCAGTTTATGAATTCTCAGACCAACATCAATGGCGTCAGTAGAAACTCAAGGGAGTGGTAGGCATTTCAAAGATAATATACGGCGATACACACTGACAGCACTCATTAGCGTGACAAGCAGTAATACAAATCGTAGCATTAGATTCATATGGTATAGTCGTAAATTATTGGAAAACTACTGTTTAGATCATATGTAAATGATCATATATAGAACATCGAGTACGAGATAGGTATTCCAATTTATCCTTATTGTCTCCGCCATTGCGACGCATTAGTGTACAAGCTTAACCTAAGATCAAAGGATGCCATCAATCCCATACTACGATGCTACTGCAGACTCTACTTCTCATGATGTTTCTCTTGATCGAAAGTCAATATCGCGATTACAGGCCATTTACAAGAATGGTTGAGGCTTTTCTTCCATTTCGCCGTTATTTACTTTAGGTTAAATTAAAAGCACGGGGAAGTCTGGCATCATCATCATCATCATTTGGTTGCACCGCTCCAACCACTATGTTCCTCCTGAGAGCAATTCGCACAAATAATACATGCAAGGACTTTCGGGAAATGCCACCTTACACAGCAGTTTTTGCGTGTGCTTGGCAACAGAGTGATGAGATGGTATGCACACCACATTGAGTACGGCAAAGATAGTCTGTCAAACAACTTATTGGCTGAAAGCAGATCAGTTAGGGGGTTTAAATTAAATAGATGCTATTTTGCCTTGCCGTTTTGGTTTAGGCTTTTCAAACTTCCCCGCTTTCGTCATTCGTCTAACATTGACTTTACCCTTTTTATCAACCTTCCAGTTGGTCATCACTAGGTACTGCAAACAGAGAAGATACACACAGTCGACAGACCGAAACAAGTGTCACCCAGAGAAGAGCACCGAATGTCATAATACTTATTCGTGCAGTAGCAGTTCTGGTTTAAGACATTTTATCTTTTTCCCGGGGAGGGGGTGAGAGAGAGCAATTTCAGCTTCCAAAATATTTACTAATTTACTGATTATACGGACATGCGGGTAGCAATGGCTTTTTTGGAATTAGTGTTGGAGATGGGATTCCCCCCTGGTCCCAATTTGTAATTCCTTCTTTAGATTCCTACCATAGCAGTTTTGGTGATGCGCATGTTGCTAAGGGGTAGGTCAGAGATGTAAATCACTTTGTGAAACGGTCCTCTGCATCATCTCTGCATTGCAACCTCTTGCTGGTGTAAAACTGCTCATGAGCGATATCGCACACACTCGTGAGATGATGGTCTAGAAGATGCAGAAACAGGCTCTTTGTATTTTCAGTTTCCTTGCTTAATTGACCTTCACTTGACAAAACTACTAAAAATACATTTCCTATCACCAACGAAGTGCGGTGTTAACCAAGAAAACCGTGCTTCTATTTTCATCTACTGCTAACTGCGGTACTCGAGCTGCTGCTGCGTATAGGACAAGTCATTGATGGCAGCATCTGCTTCATCATTTTATACTTGTATCACTTTGATTGTCTCGCATAGAATGTCTAGAATCTCGTCCGTTGTGCCAGCGAAAACTTGTTTAGGGCCCGGGAAAACTCGGTCAGATGTGTCACCTACTGTAGCTCTTGAGTTCACAGCACCTTTTCTTCGCCAGAGCTCATTAATATGATCGAAAAAGCAAATACCTTTTAACATCCTTCTGCGCGGTGTACTTTCTAGCGAAAAGTACCGGGGAAAGTAGGCAAGAAGATATTCAATTAGACTGACTCAAACTCTTTATTAGATTGTATGCAACAGCGCTCCATACTTATGCCAGAAGTAACATACTGATACGAATCCCGCCGTAAGTTGTGCAAGGTTCATTTTACTAGGTCGTAACAATTGGAATGATATAGTGAGGGATCATCTACGTGGCGCGACTAAAGATTTTCATTTGCACTGATATCATTCATAGTACCATAATGATGGTCAGCTTATCTGGCAGGGCTATCGATTGCCTTGGAACCTTCCTTCTCTAGTAGGTGCTGTATGTCTCGACTGCCTTCTGATCCTTCCATTTTTAGTAGGATCACGGCAGAGATCAGGCACGAATGTTTGAAGCTTCTGTCGCTGTTTTGTATTCGTTTCCGAAAGAGACGAAGGGAACGACGCGTTATTCGAATCAAGTCTCAATTAAGGACAATCAAGAAAGGCACCTCGATGGCGGAAGCTTCGGGATATTGATCGCGCATCAAGTCGCCTAAGACTGAAAATGGTTCGTGTAAGCAAAGTAACTTTAGGGTTACAGGTTAGACACAATGAAAACTGTGTTAAGGATCTGCATGAACGAATACGAACGAATAATAGCCTTATCCGTAATCAATACGGATGCATTGTCGCCAATGTATGTCTTCCGCTCAAAAGGATCTGAAACCTACGAGCACAGCAAAGAAATGTTAGTAAAAAGCCAACAAGAACAGCGTGATTTAGTCTGAGAGTTATCCACACTTCCTGCAACATTATGGCGTATTTTGCGATGCAAAACTCATGGGAAACCGGACACTTTCCAGTTCTCAGCAATAATGAGCGACCCGGAGGACAAACAATGAAAAATATCGGATATAGCACGCTCATAGGACGCTTTTCATTGACAGAGTCGCTCCTATTTTCAATGATTTCGCTGACCATTACAGCGGCAAGATGTTGTGAGAAGACGATCCGAGATACGATTGGGATGGTTAATACCAACCAGCCGTCAAGAGGGACGACTAGTCGACGAGCCGTCACATGATCCATACCTGCTTTCGAGATTCATCTCCCGACTACGTTGACGATATAGGATATGTGACGAATATCGGCGTCATGGAGATGAATGCATTATCATCGAATACTCTTCCGGAGGAAAATGTGAAGATCTTCTGCATACCTATAGGGATAACCTCGAAATCCTTGACTCGCTCGCGGTTATTGTTGTCTCGAAGGCGTATAAGATGAGCGATGCTAGCTGTATACCCTTCGTCCACTACAAAGCAATCGGTATCCAAACCATTAAGCGAAAACTCATCCTGTGCATCTTATCCATGAATGAGGGCAAGCAGTTTGTCCTTCAAGAGAAACGTTCAGCGACTATACGGTCCATTTCGAAGGAAATCATCATTGGATGAAAGCTTTTGAAGTTGTTGCTCGTTTGCTCGTAAATGAATATTTTGGAACATACAGCACTGAAAACAAGCTATAGTGCATCTGTAGGACCTGGTTAATGAATAACATGATATTGATCGATTGTGATCCATAATATAGATGTTGACGGATACCTTGTCTGCGAAAGTATCAGTTCGCTGGCCATGGACGGTTTTGATGGAGAATACCTCCGTTTCATGATCGTATTTAGACATAAAAAGTAAGATTCTATGTCGTTCATAGACATTCTGGATATGAGAGTCGGATGAAAAATGAATCTTGCAGACGATGCTTGATAAAGATTTTCAGCGCTGCCCATGCTAAGAACGTGCGCGAGTGCGTATAAAACTTGGCATATATATGTAGTAGATGATCTTCCTCATAAGCGTAAATATACAAGAGGAAGCAAATGTAGACTTCAAACTTCTTCTCGTAGCCATGAAATACGAGTAAGAAGTCTCGTGGGTGCAAGGGCCTTCCATTGATTCTCGCTTACTAAACATCTTCAGGGTGCATCTGCTGGCTGTAATTTGCTATCGATTGCCGACAGGGTCACTTACCCTTTTTCCTGACATATGTCCGTACTTTCTATCAGCTGCACTTCGGTAACAAGGTCTAGGCACCCTCTTGGCATTTCTCCTCCATACCCCATGGTTGGGTGTAAGTGACGTTGTTGTCGGATAATCGAGTCAAGAGATCATAATCTCAGTACAGCGGACATACTGCTCTGCTTGATCAAGGTTCTTCTGACAATATAACGTTCTTCTTCCGTCCTAGTAAAGATGACGCATCGAGCTGAATAATGTTCGGCTCCCTGCGGTCCATTCAGAATGATCTGGCTACTTCGTCCTAGCATGTTCGTTTAAGTTTGCTGTTAATCCTGGGAGTCAGGAAGTTCTAGAAGTCGCATTTTAGATTTCATCTTGACCGATGACCCGTTTTATCCCGTTCTGTACTGCCCGGGGAAGGCGGAAGGAGTGAGAAAAGATGAATAAAGATCGAAAAGTAAAAAAACTGCCGCCACTCGGCATAGATGTTCTCGAAATAGGCATTAATTTCTCGAGAAATTATCCCTATCATGCAGCGAAGACTCCGTTATTGATTATAGGCAATTCAGCATAACATGATACAGAATCATCAGCAACAGTGAATGTATTTTTCCAAGTACGCATCAAGTACCGTCGGCAGATCGTTGTGCTACGGCACACATAACCCCGTCAACAGACTCCTACATGCCGCTGGCATATTACAGAACATACAGTACAGATCCAATCCGTCAAATAGCATCTTTCCGCTTAGTAATTGCTGACAACATTTACATTTTTTCAGAATTTCCAGCTTTCCTACCTGATCTGGTGCGGGAAGCGCCTTACCCTACTGCCAACAACCTTGGATTTGGCTGGACAGTCTGTTTCATCCGTAAATCTTTTTACTGTAGATGAATAAGTCTGTTGGAGCTTGTAGTCAAGCGATTACATCGACGATATGCAAGAGCAATGATTTTCATAGCGGAAATATGTATGATATGCTCTTTTCTGCACGTCCATACGAAAAGCTTCCCCGTAAACATTTCCCCACGCTGAAAGGGGATACAGACTTCTACCAGGCGGGACAGAGGAGTAAGAGTGCATATTAAAGTACAAAATTTTGCTCCGAGGTTCTGCGAGAGAGAGTGCAACGGTAGCAGCGGCGTGACAATTGTCTTTGATGGTCAATCGATGTCGCTGCTATTATTACTTATACTTCAATTAAGATGGAAGCTTGGGACACATTAGGGGGCATAAATTCACGACCAATTGAGCAACTGCGGCCCCGCAAGAACTTGCATAGCTTAAAGAAAGTTTGGGAGATATTAACCAACGACTTGTCCCCACACCGAGCGACAGGGTCGGGAAAGTTTTTTCCTGGAGTTTACCAGTTACCAATAAGCAAAAGCTGGACCGATCGAGGCGGACAAGGTGGTACCTGTGATGTAAGGCGGGGAAACATTTATTGCCTGCCTTCCTCCGAGCCTCGCTCCTCCAATCATGCGCATTCGCAGCCTGCATGGATTCAAATGCGAGGAGAAATCAAAGCATTATTATCCATCGAGAGGAAAACGTATCTTGATTCTCAAGTTTGCTTGATGTAATATATACGAGATGTCAGAATCTGATTTTCACTGGATTTGGTGAAAAGATACTTATTTCAGGACATTTTATTACGAAGAGTACAAGGCACAACGTTGAACGATTATATAATAGCTGTGATTGGGAAATTAGTCCAAATAAAGGACTGCTTGGGAACACCTCCTGCCTCCTTTTTCTATGACAGTATTGACTACGATGATGTGTCCTTCACAATATGCTTCTTTTTTGCTTTGTCAGAATATGAGATGTAATCAGCTTTTGCTATTCAATCAAACGCCAGCTACCATTGGTGAACCTTGTCTTGTCGGGATGCGCCAGATCAGAAAGAAAATTCAGATGTCTCTGGCGCGGACCGTAGTATGGGAATTTAGTGCTCCCCATACTGTTCGTGGGAGCACCCTGTGTGCGAAAAGGGAAATTACCAAATGCAGTTAGCGCCTGCCTGTGAACCGGGACAGAGGCGGGATGAGAGGGTATTACCCCGCAATGCACCCTACTATTTGATTACATGAGCGAATCTTTTCGTTCCAGATCGAAAAATTCATATAAAAAGGTCCCGGAAAAAACAAACTGTCCTGACTTGTATAAAAGCCTCCATCTTACATATTTCTATTATTTTATCATCCCTTCTAATGTACCTACCATCGCTTACAACAACAGCACTGGTGCTGCTGGCTGCAGTCTCCTCTGTGTCGCAGGCTCGACCAGCATCCAAGTACACTGACCCAATTTCTTGGGATGCCGCCTACAAGAAGGCTGAAGCCCTAGTCAACAAGATGTCTCTCGACCAGAAAGTGGGACTCGCAACAGGAATGGGCTGGGAAAAGACCAACTGCGTTGGTAACACCTATGCCAGCACCGACCCTGACTTCCCTTCGCTCTGCTTGGAAGACTCTCCCCTTGGTATTCGCTTTGGAAACAATGTCTCTGCAGGTTTGTATAATGGATACATAGCCCCTGTCTAAAAACTCACGCAGTTTGCATCGTATAGGTGTCAGTGGCATCAACGCTGCAGCTTCCTTCGATAAAGTCCAAATCCGCAAGCGTGGTGAATACATTGGTGAAGAAGCTTATGGTAAAGGCGTCCATGCTATTCTTGGCCCTTGCGTCGATGTCATGCGCGCACCTTCGGTTTGTTTTCAAAGTGCTTTTACGATATATACTCCATCCTAAGATACATAATATCTTATTAAGGCAGGACGGGCCTGGGAGGCATTTGGTGAAGATCCTTACCTTGCCGGTATTGCTACGATCGAAACTGTCAATGGTATCCAGAGCCGCAATGTGGTATGTTTGGAAATCATTAAAACGGGAAGATCAAGCGGAATTCAAACTTATTGTTCGAGTAGATTGCTACTGCAAAGCACTTTATCGGTAACAACCAGGAAGAAAACCGTACTGCCTCGTCCTCAAACATCGGCAAGCGTGCTCTCCATGAAATCTGGCTCTGGCCCTATGCTCGTGCGGTTGAAGCAGGTGTCGGCTCCGTCATGTGCGCTTACAACCTATACAACGGTACCTACGCTTGCGAGAACGAATATACCCTCAACACCGTCCTCAAGGGCGAACTCGGCTTCAGAGGTTTCGTTCAGAGTGATTGGGGCGCCACCCACTCCACTGCTCCAGCTGTCAATGCTGGCCTTGACATGACAATGCCTGTAAGTCTTTTATGCATATATTGACAACCAAGTAAATCTTACTAAATCTGGGTAAAATACTAGGGCGATATTAACATGCCCGATGGCCTCAGCTATTTTGGTGCCAACCTCACCAAGGCCGTCAAGAACGGTGAAGTCAGCGAAGACCGTGTTACCGACATGGCTGTCCGTATCGCTGCCGCTTGGTACAAGATGGGTCAGGACAACAAGGTAGAGCTTAATTACTCCGGGGCTTTATGCATGTGCATGCTAAATCGATACCCCTATTATTGCAGAACTTCCCCGAAACTACCTTAAGAGCATTCAACCAGTCTCAGTCTCCTTATGTGCCTGTTCAAGACGACCACGCCACCCTGATCAGAGAAATGGGCGCCGCCTCCACCGTGTTGTTGACCAACAAGGATAGCATCCTTCCTCTGAACGCCAAGAAACTCAAGTCTGTGGCCATCATTGGTAGCGATGCCGGTCCAAATCCAAAGTGAGTGGCACTTCCATGGCAACGTATATTTTTAAAGCTTTACTAACTTGTGGCTCCAGCGGCCCCAACTCTTGCCCTGACCGAGGATGCGACGAAGGTACTCTTGCGATGGGCTGGGGCTCCGGAACTGCTGATTTCCCCTACCTTGTTACGGTAAGTTAGAGATATATCTTGCTTTTGGATCATTCGCTAACAAGATTGGAAATCTGCAGCCCAAGGAAGGTATCGAAAAGCGTCTCGGAAAGGATGTCGATCTCAAGTATACCTACGATGACTTTGACACCGATGCTGCTGCTGAATTGGCCAAGGATGCCGACATCGCTCTCGTTTTCTCCAACGCTGATTCTGGTGAAGGCTACATCACTGTCGATGGCAATGAAGGCGACCGCAAGAACTTGACTCTTTGGAAGAACGGTGACAACTTGGTAAGAAGATAGCAACGACATATAAGCAAACCATGCAATACTAATACACGCATCTATATAGATCAAAGCTGTTGCTGATGTTAACGAAAACACTGTTGTCGTTATTCACGCTGTTGGTCCCGTGTTGATGCCCTGGATTGATCATCCCAACATCAAGGCTATTGTCTGGCCCGGTCTTCCTGGCCAGGAAACTGGCAACTCTCTCGCTGACGTTCTCTTTGGTGATGTCAACCCGTCTGGCCGTCTTCCTTACACCATTGCTAAGTCCGAGGAGGATTATCCAGCTGAAATCAGCCATGAATTCGATGTAAGTATTATCGTAATCCATCTCTGGAGCTCCTAAGGTACAAAATCTCATACATATCTATTATAAACAGGTTGACTACACTGAGGGTCTCTACGTTGGATACCGACACTTTGATGCCAAGAACATTGAACCTCTCTTCCCCTTCGGCTATGGTCTTTCCTACACCAATTTCACCTACAGCAAGCTCAAGGTCAAGAAGGGCAAGGGTGACAAGTTGGTTTCTGCTACCATCACTATCAAGAACACTGGCGACGTTGACGGTGCAGAAATTCCCCAGGCCTACATTACTTTTCCCGAGTCTGCCGGCGAGCCTTTCAAGAACCTTCGTGGTTTTGAAAAGGTCTTCTTGAAGGCTGGCAAATCCACCAAGGTCACTTTTGAATTTAGCAAGACTGAACTTAGCATCTGGGACGAGAGCTCCGAGGAATGGACTGTGCCTTCAGGAGAATATACCCTTCAGATCGGTGCTTCCAGTCGTGACATCCGCCAAACTGCCAAGTTTACTCTATAATATGTATCGTTGTATCTAGATCTGCGAGCTGTGCATACAAATTCTTAGCTGACGTTCCACAGCATGTACAAATAATTAAACTTCACCGTTACAGTGAATTGTATAAGCATGAATTAACGATGCAGTAGCAAACTTTTTTTTGCCCTTTCGTTTTAGTTAACTGCAACGTTGCTAGTTATTGTCTCTTACAGAAAAATCTGCTATGCTAACTTAGCGGGAAGGGCATAGCAAGGCTAAGGAAGGTATTTTATTGCTGTTTCTTCGCCGTATCGAAGGAGCTTCAAATCTGCAAGCCTGTTGTCGGTCGTCTGCTTGTCAAATTATACGCGCTTGAACAAAGAAAGGATGGGATGTAAGAAACCCGTTTTGCTCTTATCGTTGTCGTGTAGCATGAATGGATCTCTTATGCACTTTTATCGATTTGAAAGCATAGCTTTATACTATACCACCATATCCTCAATTTCCTCCACATCAACGATGTAGACAAGTTATGATATAGACAAATCATTGTCTGTTCGAGAGTGGTTCAATCTGTCTGTCTGTGCGAAGCAAACATATGCATCGGACTGATCAAGACGTTCTTTTCTGGCTGAGTTTCTTCGCAGTGCAACAAAAATGCGGGACGCTGCGAAAACTACTTGCGTGCCTGTCAATTGATTCCAAATGGCACACGAATCGGCAGGCGACTCAGAAGAACTCGACTTTCTAGAACTACAGCGTCAGCACATAATCGAGTCGATCCCTGAATTTTCAGCATTCGAGAACCAAAAAGAAAACGTTTTACCAAGACGGAAAGGACGGAGCGCAGCCGAACTCGTGTCCTTTGCTGTGGACAATGAGAAACGTCAAGAAGAATTACAGCAAGGACACGAAAAGTTCGAAAATGAATTGCAACAGCTTGATGAACTCGACGATCCGCTAGAAGTTTATGTGCGCTACATTGACTGGACCGAAGAAATGTACCCGCAAGGTCACAATCAAGAATCAGATCTCTTTGAACTTGTGCGGGAGGCAACTACGCGTTTTCAGAACAGCGAGCAGTACAAGAACGACGTGCGCTACCTACGATGCTGGATGAAATATGCAGACATGCTGAAGGAGCCCGGTGAAGTGTTTCAGCTCGTATCTAAATACAAGATCGGGCAGATGCTTGCTATGTATTACGAAAAATATGCGGCGTACTTAGAGCGTAATGGCAGGTCTGTGCACCCAAGGGAAAAGTATCAGTTAGAATTTGTCACAGATGAACTGACGGAGACGATGAAACAGGCTCAGCGACGCAGTAAAAGTGCTTTCGGCCGGTATCAACCGGAAAGCCCAGCCTTTGGCACGTCTGGAACGGTCATATCGCCTTTTTCAATCACGTTTGGAAAATAGTAATCGACAGTCTTCTCCTGTCAATGCAGCACTCGCGCAAATGCGAGCTCTAGAACGAACGGGAAAACGCAGTATTCTGGGAGAAAAGTTGGATAGCCAAGAACCGGTTTCCGTTCCAAGCAACGTGTACAATCGGATGCATCCAAACGCCTCCAGTAGCCATAATAGCAGGACCGGGTTTGGCAATGGTAGCACTTCCTCGTCCACACAGCCAAGCTCCTCCAGATTTGCCGTCTACGTCGATCCATCCTCATCTTCTTCTTCATCATCATCCAGTATATCAAGCCTTCTTCCCTCCTTTTCTACCACGTCCACCACCTCATCATCCTTGTCATCTGCGGAATCATCAACATCGCGAGCACAAACGTCTATTATTTCTGATGCAAGGCATCGAGCAGAAAATGCTCCAAGTGTATCCAAATTTGCAGGAACGACCATACCACAGCGACCCTACAAGAGACCAGATCCACCTAAGTTCCAAGTATACAGAGATGATGTACGTATCCAGGACTGTTTCAATCTATAGAAAACATCTAACAGATGTGTACATTATCTAGGATCCTCAGGATGATACCACCACTAACAGCACCTCAAGTACTAACAGAATGGAAGATATGACGATGACTATGACGCTGAATGGAAGATCATTGGGAGGAAGCCGACCAGTTTCCAACGCTGCAAAGCTTACCGACAGATTCCGTCGATCGCGTGCAAAGTTGATCCGATCTGCAGACTCGAGCGGGCGAGAGGAATACATATCTGCATGTGCGAGCTGTATCAAAGATAACCAGGAGATTAGCTTTGAAGAACTACGCACCATGCGTCGAGATGTGTCCTTGCTTGCAGCCATGGAAGGAATCCCACTTTCTGAATCCAAAGGTTGTAGCGAAATATTTGCATGTATATAAATCATTGCTAATTTGGACCTATTTTATAGCATTCATTGAGCAAGAAAAGGAGCGGCACAGGAAGGAGCAAAACAGGAAACAAAAGCAAAAACAATCGGCGGAAGAGTTAACTGCAGAAACTCGAGCAGCCATGGAATCGATCGATGCCATGTTGGCCAAACGACGAGTGGATGAAACGCCGCAGGACGAAGATGAGGCTATACCGTGGGGCAGAGTACCCAAGCAGCGCAAACTCGTCAATGAAAATGCTCCATCTTCTTCGAGCATGTCACAAATGCAGCAGCAAGATTCATTCTTTTCCGATGATATGGGATTTAGAGGAGGCGACGAAGACGACGACGACGACGAGATGGAGCGAGATATGGCCCGGGAAGCTGAAGAAGCTAGGAAACGAGTCGGATAGATCCCACACCCAGTATTCCCTGTATCGCTGTAAATTCCACAATATAATGTTATATACTCCTATGGTGTCGGATCAGGTCCGCTGATCGATACGTGGCGTTCTTGTTGCATTTTGCCAGGAACACGAGTGTTGAAACCCGCTGTCAACTGTAATACTTTATTCCAGTTTCCAACTTTCCTCTTCTTTCTCCACAGATGCATAATCTACAGCAACGAGCAAATGTATTATAAGTCGTGTCGTATTGTTTCCAGCATTTGAAATGTTAACTGTGAATCGAATTACTACACAGGTGCTGCTGTCGTTCGCCTTGACCGCCCTCGGCAGCGTTCTAGCCGTCATTGCCGCGATCTCATATATTACTGGATACCCGCAAATCTCTGGCGACCTTGTCATCAACTCGGACGCGTTGCGCGTGTAAGTGTGTAAAAAGTATATATATGTCGTTTGCTTCTTCAACGGTTGCTAACTATGTCTGCCTTTATGTCAATAAATAGCGTGAGTCGTCGTTATGGACCTGATTACTACGACTATGGCACACCAAAGAGTCACTTTGCACGTTTGACGTTTGACATTGATGCAGGTATATAAGGTCATAATTAGATTGCAAGGTGCAGTGTTGACACGTGTAAATAGATTTTACGCCGGTTTTCAACTGGAACACAAAGCAAGTGTTCGTGGCTGTAGTAGCCGAGTATGAAACCGAATCGCATGTAAGAGGAGAAACTGCCAAGTCGTTTCATATTGGTTGAAAACATGATAGTAACAACGACAACGACAGAGCCGCAATTCGATTGTTATTTGGGACAAGATCATTAGCAGCAAAGACAATGCACACCTCAAGTTACGGAACGTTGCCAACAAGTATGCTCTCATTGATATCAGCCGTAAATGGAGGTAACAGAAGGATAGAGCATATAAATAGGCATTTTATCGTGTTAAATTGCTGCATAAATCTAGTCACCAGCAAGCGAACCTCTCAATACATTGGGATATCACACCATACGTTGGCATTCTCCAGGGTGGAAAGAGCACTCCACAGTCCACTGATTTCGTCATTGTTCCAGCATCATCCTAAAACGCTTTTTCATTTGAATAAAAAGTCAGGAACTATATCGTATTGGTTATATTTCTAGGAAGAGAATCATCTGCGGCCTTGCTAACGTTGACGTCGGGCTTTTCTAAGCAACCAGCAGCTGACGTTCCCTTTCCCGCATTCAACCCAACCTTTTTGCCAACAGTGCAGTAGTGGAAATAATATGGGTGTGTGTTGTTTGGGCCTCGTGCTGCACCAAAGGCTGGACTTTACATACTCACGCACACCTTGTACAGGACAACTATTCAGTCGACTCTTGGGGCGATTGTGGGGCGAAAAGGAAGTCCGGATCCTGATCCTGGGTCTTGATGGAGCTGGCAAGACCACTATTTTATACCGACTACAGGTACAAACCCCGTCGTGCAATCGCTTTGCGAGGATTGACGTGTGTGCTGATCAAGTTACTTAGATTGGAGAAGTAGTGACGACCATTCCAAGTAAGAGATCTAAACCAGCAAACGTGCTGCTATTATTTCCATCTCTGACACGCACACACACGAAAATTGTAGCTATCGGATTCAACCTTGAAACATTATCTTACAAAAACATCAAATTCCAAGTATGGGATCTTGGCGGACAGACGAGTATAAGGTAAGGAAAAGAAGATGGGTTAGAAATGGTGGTGGCAGCAGACAATGAAGAATTGATGGTGGTGCCGAACAAATTTTCAGACCTTACTGGCGATGTTACTACGCCAACACGGACGCCATTATATACGTGGTGGACAGTGTAGATAAAGACCGCATGCAGACATCCAAGGAAGAATTGCACGCTATGCTTGAAGAGGAGGAACTCAAGGATACAGCCCTGTTAGTGTTTGCAAACAAGCAGGATATGGAGGGTGCTTTGTCAGCAGCCGAAGTCGCAGACGTGCTTGGATTGTCGACGCTCAAGAATAGACAATACTCCATCTACAAGACCAGCGCGGTCAAAGGTGAGGGTCTCACAGAAGGCCTGGATTGGTAAGTGACGAAAAAGGCATGATTGCTGTTTGGAGTAACACTAATCTGCATTGTGTGCTTTTAGGTTGGTCAATGTCATCCAGCAAAACAAGCAGTAACAACGTAGAATATTGTAAAACAAGTAGAAAAAAAAACTAAAATAGTGAGAGGGGAGAAAGAACAAGATCTGACGTTCCGCTGCAAGGTACAAAAGCAACCTGAAGCTTATCTCCACTCTCTTTGTCACTCTGGTAACCCACATCCACACGAAACTCCCTCAGAACATACCTCTAGATAATTTTACGTTTTAAGATATCGATAAAAGAAAAAAGAGAATGTGCGCGATTTTTGCGCTTTCGGGAAGAGATGCTTTTTTCTAGTTATATCGTCACGACAGTAGGTATCGCAAGGGCGGAGCTGGCGGGATAATATCAGACAAAGAGGAGTGAGAGAGAGACGGACAGAAGAGTTACCGAATGAGATGGGTTGGGGGGAGACTATCTCATATGTTGTGTTGTACATTAGTTCTGACTCGAATGTTTCAAGAAGGGGCCTTCTGCGACGAATAGGTTGTTGATCCTATGTTGTAAACAGATATATGTACATATAAGTCAGCACTCATAGATCGGTTTAAGGAAGGGATAGACCACACATGCACAGAAATGTAACAGAAATATTACCTGCTGTACTTGCGTCTCCATTTGTCGGTTAAGAAACGGGCTGGCGTTGCTAGGATCAAGTAAAGAAGAACGGTGTGTTCTTGTTTTGAAGGGCCGAGAAGCCGCGGATTTCTTTGATGCTTCTTGCCGCTTAGCTTGCCGTTATTTCCTCATCCCTCTTCCTCTGAGGAAGAGGGTCCGACTGCACTTCCAAAGGGCCAGAAAGCAGGCAGCGGCGGCGACAGCAGCTAATCCTTGCCAAAGAACGTTGCAGCAGACGACAAAAGCACGCACCCACTGCCAGCACCACGCGGTACAAGCGCGGTGGATCCAGACGTTACGGCTGCACCGGTGGATCGCCTTGCAAGGCCGGGGATCGTCGTGGACATTGTCTGGGGCCGCAATCAAGAGATCCTTTTCTCCCGGAAAGAAACAGAAAAGAAGCAGCCACTTTCAAATATGTATGCTCTTTTATGTATTTGTGTATGCGGAGTTGTCCGTCCCCATTCCCTTGCAGGCTCATCCTAATTCTTGGTCCCAAATGCAATAATATTTGAGGACAACAAAGGAGCAAATTAGCTCATTTTTCTTCAATAATGAGGTTGAATGAAATTCACGCGCTCCCATTTTTCCGAAAACTTACATTTAAAGTTGCTTACAGGTAGGTTGATCAGCATAGGATAGATTAGCAATGTGCCTCGGAGATAGCAGTGGGGCGAGTTGCTGGCGCGTTCCGGAAAACTCGTTGGCTGATCTAGGTTACACTAGGGAGCCAAGGAATCGGGTATATTCCGGTTTACCGGTAAATTATTCGCGTGAACAAGCAATTACAATGTAAACAGGGCCCTCCTTGGAGGTGCTTCTTACATTTTTGATTGGACAGAATGTAGGAAAAAAAAGCTACGAGAGCAATCTTTTACCCTGGAGTAGCACTCTTGAATAAACTTAACGCTATTTGTATCACTCGGAATTTTAAACTGGGCATCCGACTGCCCAAGATAACGGAACAGGTACCTTGTCAGGACTCTCTGTTGTTGTTATGGTTTGAGAGAACCCCATGCAAGAATCTACATTGATGCAATAGACCGCCAAGTGCCTCCACCAATCTGTTTCGAAGCAGCTTGAGTGGGAGTTCCAGATTATTGCTTGCAAACCGTAATTGCGACTGCCTGCTAAGTGGGTGGAAACGGTTACTGCAGTTTTAAGTCGAATTTAGCAACGATCTGCAACACGCTAATTACATTTTTACAGCTAACGTGTAGCGATGGGAAAAATGGCAAGTTTTAATGATTTATGGGCCTCCAGGCTGCTCACTATTTACAGGGAAGAAACTAAGCAGTAGCTTCACTGTTCTGGTTTTCAGCTACTTGCTGCTGCTGCTGTTGTTGTTGTTGTTGTTGTTGATTTTGATTAGGACTCGCGGATCCGGACGCAGTTTGGGTGTACCAAGACAATTTTACGGTTCCATAAGGGGTATTGGAACCAGTTGCCATTGCCTATTACCGAAGATTAATTGGGTTATATTAAGATAATGTTCGACGAACAGTCCGTTACTCGCTTACCTTCTCGGCTTCAAAACGCTGGCCATATTGTACTACAATACCTTCAGCTTTGTTTTCGAAGTTTACGATGCGACCGTATTGCTTTGAAATTATATTCTCAGAATAAGATACATTCCGCAACAATCAAGAAGAATAGGTTCCTTACCTCAAAATGCTTCCGGAGATTTTCAGCTTGTTCTAAAGGAGCCTCTTTAACCAGTAAGCTCGTTGGACGATTGTCTAGAGTGTATCGGGCGTATCCACCGCGCGTCATTCTCGGCCAGCCCCGACCGCGTCCATAAAAGCTGCCGCGACCGCGCGTACTTAGGTTGTGAGGATTGAGACCGAGAGACGCCGCCTATACATAATAAGAATGGTCAAATAGGATCTTTTTCTATACATCATGGCAAAGCGGATGAATGACTTACCTCGGCTTCCAGTTTTGCCAGCTTGGCCTTCAAATCCTCGGAGCCTTCGCCGCCGGCGGTAGTAGCCGCCTGTTGCTGGGTCTGACTTGGAGAAGTGCCAGATTTCGATGCATCAATGTCGGAAGCAATTTGCCTCAGGGACTTTAGAAGCTCTTCTTTTTCTTGTTGACTCATGTTTTTACTGTTTGCAAGCTTGTCCATTAATCTCTTTTGTTCCTGGATCTGTTGTTGCAAGAGCTGTTCCTTTTGTTTCTGGATCTCTAGGATGGCCTTCATGCGCTCTTGATGCTTCTTTTGCTTCTCCTCGCGCTGCTTTGCGAGCTCCGCTGCTCTGGCAGCGACCTCCTCAGGATCAGGCTCGCTTCGCTTCTGGCCAGCCTCAGGTTTAGGCGCAGTAGTCTGCGCATCAGCTGCTGCGGCGGCTGGTTTTTCCTCGCTAGTTTCAGGCTTGTGCCAGTACACCTTTACAAAACGGTTGCCAAAAATTGGATCCGGTGAGTTATACGCGGCATTCGCCTCTGCATTCGTGCTGTATTGTAGAACGGCTTTTGAAAGATGTGCTTGAACAGTGATGTTGGTAAGTGATCCAAACTTTTTAAAGTAGTCGTTGATTTTGGAGATCTCGCAATACTCTGGCGGTATGTTCTCCACGACAAGCATAGTGTTCTGTCGGTTCTGATAGTAGCTTCCGCCTCCCATGCCTCCACGGCCACGTCCTCCACGACCGCGTCCACGCATACCCCGAGGGTTCGCAAAATGTCTCTGACCACCAGCCATACCATCCTGCGGCATCATCATTCCAGGCATTTCCGCAGGGAACGCAGTCATGTTGGCTGCCGGATTGACAGGCATAGCAGTGGCCATTTCTGGATCGTAAGCTTCTTGAATAAACGACATGTCAGCTTGCTATTAATCCTTTGGTTGATTCGTGCGCACAAATGCTTACCGAATCCTGATGGCATGCCAAAAAACTGGGTATTAGGTGCCGATGCACCCATTTGCGGGCCCATAGGCGTGGAAACGCTGGGAAATGGGTTGTTGAATGGACCTTCGTCAACAACAATTCTGTCGGCACCGTGGTCGTATGGGCACATGTCTCCTCGAATGCAATATCCACGTTCTTAAATCCACCCACAAAAATCTATTAGTCAACGGTATGACTTGATGGATAAAATAGCATTTACCAGTATAGTCTCTGCAGAGAGGTCGAGGTCGATGACTGCTTCCGGTCACATCACCGCGGTAACCACGGCCACCACGTCCACGCGAGTCGTACGTTCCAGATCCACCTCTGGGGCTACGATAATCGTCGCTGCGAGAATATCTGCTACTGTGTCCATCGTCTTGGTAACGGCGTTTGTAGTGACGGTCGTCGTCGTAACGCGAAGAGCGCCCCTCGTCGCGTGCTTCAGTGCGTGGTCGACGATGCTTAAAGTTGCGATCGCCGTCGTCTTCCTCCTCAGAGTAGTCACTATAGCGTCGACGGGAGCTGTGATCATTGTTGTCTCGAGTTGATCTGTCACTTCGGGAGGAATCATATCCAAGTTCTTTGAAAAGTCTCTCAATAAATGGTAGAGTTTCTGTTGTACAGAACACAAAGTTAACAAGATTCCAGATCAAAGGTGGGATGCAGAGTGATACTTGCGATCTCCAAAAAACTCTTCAAGCTTCTCTTCTAGATTAGTTTTCATGACTGTTGGTGAGTCGCCAGAACTAATGAGTGCTGTGATGTACTGGGCAACTAGTTGAGGGTCAGCGTCACACCTAAAGCAATGCACATTCGCGTTAATCAGCGTGTCAGCAGATGAGCAGTGCAAAGACAGTGAATACGCACAAGTTCTCAACCTCGCGAACGAGGTAATCTTGCAAAGCTGAACCTTCCAAGTTTCCGGGCATGTGGCAGGAAGAATGAGAGAGACAGCTAGGACTTCGCCGCAGTCCGATTTTCTTTTCGTGTTTGGGCCGTCTGAGATCAAAGTAGGGCCGCGTTGCAGAGCCCGCCTGCCCGCTGCATCCTTCTCCTCAGCCTTGCTTGCTGAAAACCTACTAGGTCTAGTACACCACTCCAGGTTTCTAGTTACCAGTGCGAAATATTGCGCTGGACTTAATTATAGCAAGTTATTATCAGTAATCATACAATACATGTAAAGTAACACACAGATGATCCACAGGAAGCAATATGTGATAAAGCAATCGTGTGCTAGATTTATAGAGTATGGTAAAAAGAAGGAGCTTTGTAAAAACACATACATTTTTTTTAAAACTCAAGTATCCTACGTTGACTATCTCACCTTGCTGTGCGCATCAAATAGTGTTGTTCAATGCAATTTCGGATAGTCAGGAGGTTGGAAACACTGCGCAATAAGTACTTACGTGTAGAGAGTTCTCAGGGCAGGATGATGCGTTTCAACACCTCCTATCGACCCCAATTTTTTTGACAACAGTGCAGCTAGCCGATCAATTTTATCATCCGTTACTGCCATTGCAAGGGATAATATGATAGATCCTTGCTCAAAATGCACATTCTTCCCAACTGCAGCGTACAAGCCAACGCTTTGCAAGAAGAGTGTCCTAACACACATTACAGCCACGGTTAATATCACTAATAAATACGTTTTCGAAAAAATATGCACCCGATCGCGCCCAATCTGACATTTGCCAGATTCTTGATAGCAGCAGCGGCTCCCTCTCTTATTTTCTTTCCTGTCGATACCAGGTCGATATTTTAGGACAAGACTTGCATGCAGCATATACTTTTATTACGGTCTGTACGAATGTCATCGATTGCCAGCTGCTTAAGAATGCCAACAAGCAATTTCGAGCGAGCGTTCCTGCTACCCCGCTCCTAGATTTGGCAGGTGCTATACTGAATTCCGTGATCCATCCGCCCGAACGAGAGAAAGAGAAGATTGGACGGCGTTCTTTGGGAAGATATTGAAGCGAGACGGTGTTCTAGATAGATACCAAGGTTAGCAGATATTCTTCTTATATTATGACTACAGTTGATTTTTAAATTCTCAGGCGGGAACCACGCTTTCCTTGCTATACATGATGCAAGCAGGGCGAAAGGATCAGATGCAAGTTGCTTCCCGTTGACCCCATAAATACCTACAATGTATGCTGCTGCTCCGTGCGTAGATCACTTATTGCTAACCACTACTACTCTCTCTTCCCCCTGCCTACCCTTGCTTCTTTTGCTTACTCGAGCATAGTGAACAGCTTTTCAAAAGTTTGGAAAAAGCCAAAGATATGGATGCATTTACTATTGAACGAGGTATGCATTTTATACAAGCATTTTTCTGGTTACTCTCGAGCTAGAGCGGCCGCGCGAAAACAAACGATGGGGCTAGAGCTCTCTCTTTGCTGCTGCTGCGTGTCTGTTTGTACTTTAATTCCTCAGCTGTGATATCAAGAAAGGGAGGTTGCTACCCGACCGTGACGATGATATCAGCATTGCTCTTTTGCCCGGATTCGGTCTGCTTCAATTGCCTCGCTGGCAGTCAAAGAATGCCTACATAGCATATCTAACAACTTATTGCCCGTCCTTCTTCCTTTCCTTTTTCCCTTTTTCTCTCCTCCTTCTCCTCTACATAGTACTCTTTAATCAATATGGATACGAACTATAGCCACCAGTTTCCGCTTTTGGACTCTTGCGATATCTTTTACGGCATCGAATTATCGTCGTCCATGGATACCGATGCGTACATGTCGCAAGGTTTGATGGATACGTCTGGTAAGCCTATGCCGCATCATCAGCACCATCATCACCACCAGCAACAGCAACAACGTCAGAAGCAGCAGCCGCACCAGAAGCACCATCACCAAACGACAGCAGCACCAACAGCGCCAGCAGCAAAATCATCCACATACCAGACTACCAATTCCACGTGCGTGGAAGCTATCAACACGCAGTTGCCGACCTTTCTGGACTGCACCCCGGATCTCATACCAAACGACACTCCAGACGAGGATCCATTGACAAATTTCGATGATCTTTATACATTCATGTCTTCACCTCATGTATCTTCCTACTTGCAGTACCTCAAGGAGCCTGCGCTGCATGCGACGGATACAACAGAATTCTTGGATTTTCTGGAAGGAAGCCAGCCGGTTCAGGGACATGCAATGGATCTAACCTCCTCCTCCTTTGCGGGACAGGCATCCCTCAATGGACTAGGCGATGACAACAACAACAATCCTTTGCTAATGTACACGGCGGATTCTAATTTATATTCAAACCCGCTGCAACTCAGCTGCAGCGGAGGAGGAGGAGATAGCAGCAGTAACAATTGGCCATTTGAAAGCGGCGGCAACAATTCATGTATCCTTCCGCAGAATCTGGATAATACATTTGGAGGTATTGGGCAGCCTGTTCACGAAAGTGTGACCAGCGGGATGGTTTCCATGGCTGAATGTGACATCGCAAGGGAGTATGTTAGTCTAAGTGTAAGTTACTGTTGTTACGAAAGGGCCATGTATAATAATATCCAACAATTTATCTAACAAGGCATCAATCCTTTAGGATGTCAACTCGTTTGTCGCAGAAGTCGATTCACAAAAGCACGCCGCCTCCATTCATTTATCATACTCCACTCCAGAGAACCTGCAGCTGCTAGGAGACAACGATAGCAACCACAGCAGCAGCAGGAATGCATCAGACTTTGCCACTCTGGCTACGTTTTCCTCCGTACCCAATATGCTAGGCTCCTGCTCTGCGTATCAACAGCAGCAACACCAGCACACTGGCTACGCAACGCCTATTCAAGAAGATGATTCATCCGACAGCGAAACAGAGTCATCGACGCAAAGCTACGGAAAACCCATCAAGAAATGGCCAGAGAGTGACAAGACGAGCTACGCTGCAAAGAGAGCGACCCGCGCTGCTCGCAAGCAAGCGCCCAAGAAATCCAAGTCGGATATTTTATTACACATCAAGAAGAACAGATTAAAGAAGACCAACGCAAAGGGACTGCAGCTCAAGGCGAGCCCATCTACTCGGCACTTGGGCGCATCACCCACCAAAGCACCACCGACATCATCATCCTTGCCTCCCTCTGAAAGCATCACATCGATTTTGGCACGGCAGAAAATATCATCATCCTCTGCAGCCGGCGACGATGATTTGGAAGATATGGACGATGAAGAAGATGAAGAGTATATTTTTCGAGGGGACGCAGGCGCTGAAGATGACGATGACGATACGTTCACTTTCCATCCCGGTCAAAGCTCCTCTGGCAGGGCTGCATCGTCAGGCGGCAATCATCACCACCTGAGAAAGGGCAGAAACGTGGACAAGGCATGCAACCACTGCAAGCGTTCCCATCTGCGCTGCGATAACATGCGTCCTTGCCGACGCTGCGTTGCCACTGGCAAGACAGGATGCAAGGACGTTGAGCATAAACCAAGAGGACGTCCGCGGCTCAACAAGAACCAGATCAATGTAAAAAAAGAAATCCTCAATTCCATTTTACCCGAGTAAACAATATATAAAAAGGAAAGGCAAAAAAGAAAAAAATAACATTTAATGCAAGACACCACCACCCAAAAGTTGGACATGTAAAACGTATACTTATTAATCTTGTTCCTTTGCAACAAAAGCAACTTTGTTTTAATCACTCCACCTCCCTGCTACCCTGCACCATCTCTTTGATAGTTTTCCTCCATTGTACCTTCACGCCCGATTTTTCTTCAACACATCGACTAGTATTATCTTTTTTTACTCGAGCAATATATATACAAACTCTTTAATTGTGGCTCTTGTTTTAATAACAAAAATTAGAAATATATGGTTCGTGTATCGGTTATATAAATGTAAGCGGCAGCGGCAGCTATAAGAGTTTGTGGTTCTGGTCGTCGTGGAGTTCCACCTTGTCCTCGACGGCAAGTTCCGAGTTGCTAGCATGCCTTAAATCTAACGCAGAGTGGGAGTGTATGTTGCTGTAGACGGACCGTTCGGATGTATTAGTGTCTTTAAAAGAAGACATGGCTTCCCGAAAGCCGAAATCTAGAGAACTTGCAGGCGAGGAATTGTGTTGCTTATCAAAAGCAAACAATCTCAATGCTGTTACAGATTGGACGTTTTGTCGATCTACTGCCAAGTCCAGTGCAGTCTATATATCGATAGGCCAATAATTAGGAGATTTTTTTTGGCTTGACCTCGGATGAGCAGGTATTTACTACTAACCTTGCCATCATTGTCCTGGGCATCTGCTTTGGCGTGCCGTCTGAGCAAACTCAAAACAAGACGAACATTGTTGGACGCTGCGGCATAGTGCAGGGCCGTCCAACCGTTGCCATCCGTCTGGTTGACATCTGCGAACCACTGTAACAAAAATTCAACAACAACGTCGTCGTTGGCTTCCACTGCCTTGTGCAAGGGCGTCTGCGAGTGGTGACCAGGATGTTTGTAATCTACTGCAGCGCCCTCTGCCAAATATTGCAAAGCTTTTGGCAAGTCTGACTGCGCGGCAGCGTCCCAGAATGCCTGATGCAATTTGTTATGAGATTTGCAATTTATAAAGGTATGGGATTCCGTCAGGAATATTTTTCACCTGGTTCAAAGCATCGGCATCAAGCTGAGTCTGTTTCTTTACGAACGATCTCTTGACATATTTCTCAGTTATCCACAGATCTCGATCTGAACGGGGCGAATTCTTGTGTATCTTGAATGGTGCTAGATCCACTGCAACATCCGCTTCAAATATATTATTTACAACATCGTTTCCAAGACGAAGCATGACCTAGCAAAACATCGTCAGCGTTACTCTTTCATGATCTAGCTGCAAGAATATTTACCTCGATAGATTCAGATTCCCATTTATCTAATGCAATCGACCGTACTTTGCTGACGTGAACACCGAGACTTCGATGGATACCGGAGCATTCAATGCATATGACAACGCCCAAGTTTGTGCTTGCCCATTCGGGACCTTTGAATAGGATATTAGCTATCGTTGCTTGGATGTGGATTTTGGATATATTTACCGGTATCGCCGCAATCTGCACAAATATCATTTCCAGGCTCGTCTCTCAGAGCCTTGAGCAATTGCATATTGGCCTCAGTGTTTGTTGCAGTAAACTTCTTTTGATTCTCATTTCTTTCAGACGTCCCCTAACAGAAGTATCAGCTATATTACATGCATGTGACCTTTCGCATTCAACTAATATCTTACATCCTTGACTGTGGATCGCACAGCTGGCATCGCTTTGTCAGAGTTGAGTGCAAGTTGGCTAGCAGCTTTGATGCAACTGATCCAATCCTGCATGTCATGTTCGTTTTCTGCTTGAAGAACAATGATTCTGTGAAAAGAAGAAGTATGTTAAATTCCCTGGATAACGTAAAAGCAAGGTGTGATGTGGAGATCGAACCTTGAAGGCGATATGAGCTCGAAACAATATCTTCTATCATAATTATCACACGCTCTGACACTGCAAACTCTTAAATTGTACGAAGTGGGTTGATCCTCTTCCCGCGACGACTAGAGCAGCGAAATAAAATATTTAGCGCCAAAACATATCGATGCCACAAACAATCCGATACGCTCATTGAACGACGTACCTTGGGCCCCCGTGTTGTGCTCGTTAATTCTTCCCCTTCTATCATAAAGTACTTGCGTACCCAAGTCTGTAGTACTCTGCCAGGTCGCTTTTCAAAAAGGTATCCAGATTTTGTAGCTGCTGTTGTAATTGAACTCTGCGAGTTGCTTGGTGAATTGGATGATAGAGACTGGGTATTATCGTTCATGGGGCTGTATTGAGCAATGGTATTCTAAGTTCTCATTATTAGCGGCAGCATCTTCTTAAATGTATACCAGTTTGTTTCCTCTACCTGAGCGCATTGATCTTGATAATGTTGACTTTCTGACGTTTCTTCCGCAAAACGCTGCCGCGACTACATTATTGTATATTGTCAACAAAATACATGGAATGTCAAAAAATCCTGTTTGTGTCGCCATACGTCGTGTAGTAACCCTAGCAGCCAGGAATGAATATAACATAATCACGATACATGGTGTGATTGCACTGCGTACCTGTTAAATCGCGCATGTATGGTTCCAGATCTTTGAGGATCTCGTAACTCTGATGATGGAATACAGATTCAGTATACATATATGCAAGCACCTATTACGATAAATTGTCAGCATTTAGATTTTTCCAGTACTAAGATATGATCAATCTCACATTTTCCATGTAATCAACTTTCTTTTTCGCTTCAATGTCGTTTAACCGCTGCACGTATTCTATGTACACTTGGTGAAAATTTTTTCTTGCATCAGCGAGCTCCATCGTCGACTAGGTTTGATTTAGTATACGGCAAGTTGGTAGAGATATCTATCAAGGAGCATACTTCGGGTATCGTGGGATCTTTTGGCTTCTTTCCCATGTAGCGACCAAGTGCCGTGTCGACCTCATCGCTGCTCTTTTCGAATCGTTTTTTGACTTCCTGTCGCGTTTGTCAAAAGGAATGTCCTTTCTCTCTCTCTTTCTCTCGTATTTCTTGCGCAACAATGTTACCTTTATAGGAATCAGATTATCTTTGAGGAAGGTTTCCAATGGCTCGATAAATGTATTGAGGACATGGGCGTTCTACAAAGCAAATCAACTGCTGTCCTCTTTTGTATAGCTCTTGTTTGTACCTACAAACATGTTTCGACATTTCTCGACTTCAAGGATTGATTTTCCAAACTTTTCCAATGCATGCGCTGTATATTATCTTGGTAACTAGGTACACGTCTGGGCAGAAAGCTCTGCTATACTCACCAACGATCGGATCGTCCTGCGATTGACCAAAGTTTAGAAACCCCTGTGCGAGTTCCTGCTGCCGTATGCTGTACTCTGCAATGTGCGTTGTTCGAACTGTTAGAGTATGACCAGTAGTAGTAGTAATAGGTGTTAACTTGCCTTGCGATAAGTTGACTTGGGACCGAGCAAGCTTGATGAGGCTCTTTAAGGATGACTCAAAGTTCTGAACTGTTTCTTCGTGAGCATGCACGCGTTTCCGAAATTTTGGCGAGTCTTCTAAGCAGCCCTTCAAGTCTAAGGCTGGCATGTTGAATGTCGGGCTGCACACGCACACACACACACAACTCGCTCCTCCTCCGGGTCCGCTTGATTCAAGCATCAAGGAGGCGAGGATCTCCGCAATGCAAACTCTTGTTATACTTTGTTGTCTCAGTATGCAATTGAATAGGCAGAACAGGTCTTTGATGCATAGATTGCTAGAATACTTGAATGAGAGTTTTGACAAGCTTTTGGCAAGCTTTTGGCAAGATAAAATGATGTGGTATCTGTATTTACATGTTAATCTTGAAGAGACTAACCTGTCTGCAAACCATTGTAATTGTTGGTATCCATCGATCAAATTGCTTATGATTTCCATTGGTTATCCAAGGATCTTCATACACTGCTATAGCTGTCGAGAATACTACTTGCTTTTTGCCCTTTTTATTTCCTATCAGATAAGCATGACGCTTAGAGCCAATATGCGAAGTAGTAAAAAGAACACCAAGACTCGCAAAGATGGTATCAGGACTGGTAGCGTAGTGGAAAAAAAAAACCCATCCTTTATTGCTAAGTGTTTTTATTCAACTTATAGGTGATACGCTGTCTACGAAGAGACTGGGCTCCCACCGGTACCATAGGCTTTTTGGCAGAGAAGAGATCTCGTTTATTGTCCATCAGTTCTGAATGAGGGGCTGTCAGACCGAGACGAGAGAACTTTCTAAAGTGCGATGGCTGATTGATGTAAAGATAATGTTGAAAAGGGTATTGGTAAACACCACGGATTGCCAACGAGCGCTCCAAATACGCGTGATGATCCAAGGTTCTAGCTCGATAGGGAAAAAGAAGTTGCCAAAGAGCAGCTACAAGTTCATCTGCGGACGGGCTGACATCGAATAAACGATTCCAAATGGGAATTACTACAGACGCCCATGATATCTACGTCCTATGCTTGCAAATATTGATTTGGGCAGTAAGGAGATAAAGAAGACAGGAGATGACATTGGTTGGGAAATTCTTCCTTCTGTGATACAATGGTATCCGTCAAAAAGATTCTATTGATGATTTACAAGATATCCAGGTGTACATGAACATGCTTAGTATGCATACATCGTGTCGTTTTATTAGTGGGCAGGTACTTCCATTTCACACGATGATAAGGAAGAAATGATGGCCATTCGGTCTTCACGCTAGACCTGATTTTGATCGAGTAAAAATGGTTATTTAACGAATGAAAGATGTATGGCGCTGGTCGTGCGTCGAAGAGTGGTGGAGACAGCGGCAAATATAGCCTGGGAGGATGCACTGTGTTAATTTCTGTCGCAAAGTCAGCAATAAGCCTGCGCAATGCGTCGGCCGCGATTTGGGACATTGTGGACGTGTCGAACCAATATTTGCTACTGCAAAACTTGTTACGTTCGTGTTCGGTTTCCGGCGTCAGGCCATGTTCGAGAGTGTTGACGATCATCTCGTATTCCTCCTCAGATTTATAGCAGATATGCTTCTTGTAGGTATCTTTGTTCGCTCTTGCCACCAAAAGCATAGCATCCTTAATCTCCATATATCGGTGCTCATCGCCGTAATGTTGTTCTGCTAAGGCTCGCCAATAGCACCACCCATTAGCCACCAGTTTGGCGGTCTTGTTATTCGTTCAATTGCGGATGGATGTCTAATGAAGAGCATCTGCATCAAATTCACTGTTGATGACATAAACTCAAGATACTATGAAAATTGAAGAGACTTAAAACGTTTACGAATGGGGATATGTAAACTACATTCTCCCACCAGCAGCACAGCCCAATCACCGTGCGAATCTGGGACCCAACGACCGGAATGGGGTTATCTCAACCAATTTTGCCCCGCATTTATTCTCACGCTGCTTCTTATTCCTCCTGTCTTGCCTCACCTGACCATGTTTTTGCGAACACGGGTGGTAATACCAAAAGTACAGCCACCACGGTTATTTCATACATGCTCTGTTGTAAGTGACGGCCCCAGTGCAACAAGGCATTGAGTGTAACAAGTTGCTTCTTTTGTATTGTTAGCAAAGAGAAGCTGTTGCGTTGGGAAGTCAAAGGTCACCCAGCTGGTCCAGCTCTGACAGGTTCACGTCAGAGCTCAACTTTGTAGCGAGCACAGAGCCTTTAAAGGCATATCGTGTCATGGATCACAGAGGTCAACTACTGGATCAGAGCCATGAGCCTTCGCTGTCAAAAGCCGAAATGCTAAACTGCTACAAAAAGATGGTACAGCTCAACGTTATGGACGGTATCCTGTACGAAGCACAGCGTCAGGGTCGAATTAGTTTCTACATGACGCATTACGGCGAGGAGGCTCTCATTGGCAGCGCGGCTGCGTTGCATCCCGATGACGTGGTGTTTGGACAGGTATGTAGATATACATGTAAAATCGGGAAATGCACAGAACTCTGATTACGTGGATGGACATAGTATCGAGAAGCGTTTATGCTTTTATACAGAGGGTTCACCATGGATGAAATGATGAACCAATGCTTCACAAACGACATGGACTGTAACAAGGGTCGACAAATGCCGATTCACTATGGATCCAGAAAGCTCAACTTTCAGACCATTTCGTCTCCGCTCGCCACGCAGATTCCTCAAGCGGCCGGTGCAGCGTATGCACTAAAGTTGTCCGGCACACGAGCGTGCACGATCTGCTTCTTTGGTGAGGGTGCTGCTTCCGAAGGAGATTTTCATGCAGGCATGAACATGGCAGCCACCCTGAAATGTCCCACTATATTTTTCTGGTATGGACTGTTGCACACGCTGCTGCTGCTGTTCTTCTAACAATTGATTGATAATCTGCTGTTAGTCGGAACAATGGCTATGCTATCTCGACACCGGCTTCGGAGCAATACAGAGGTGACGGTATAGCAAGCCGAGGAGTCGGCTACGGTATGGACACCGTCCGTGTAGATGGAAACGATATCTGGGCTGTGTACAATGCAACCAAGGCTGCGCGACGGATAGCCATAGAAGAAAACAAGCCAGTGCTTATCGAGGCTATGACATACCGCATTGGCCATCACAGTACCTCCGACGATTCGACCAAGTACCGTGACAGAAAGGAAGTCGAGGAGCGTGCACAGTTTGATAACCCTGTCACCCGTTTGCGGCGCTATCTGGAAACCAAGGACTGGTGGACACAAGAGGATGAGCGTGAATGGAGACAGCAAGTTAGAACTGCTCTGCTAAAGAGCTTCTCTGCAGCGGAAAAGCGGAAAAAGCCTGCTCTCGAGAATCTATTTACAGATGTCTATGATGATATGCCACCGAACCTCTTGGCCCAAAAACGTGAATTAGAAGAGCTCATCAAGAAATACCCCGAGTATTACGATACAAAGGAGTTTGCAAAATAAAAAGCTCCACTGTATATACATCACTCGTTATTGAGAAACATGTTACTTGCTTGAGACATCCAAGCGGACTGCTTGATGCTAAAGCCATCAGCGAAATAAAGCATTGGTTTATTGACGAGAATAAATAGATCAATCGCAAATGCATTGTTTAAGCGAGTGTCCAGCCCTGCCTATCATTCTCTCCCCAATCACGACTATCCTCTGGAGGGTATTTAAAAGTAGCACTAGCGTTCGATACTCGTCGCTGGATGGGTATCGATGATGTTCTAGGAGTAGACGTGGAAGGAGTGTGCACGCCGTCCCATTCCAGGTCCTGTCGGTTATACATTGCTGGCGGCGGATGCCCACGCACTCTCCGATGAAGACTGTTGACCACATTGCTTCGCTTTGAACTTTGGGAGGTGTCGCTAAATTGGACACTGCTGTTGCTTCGTCGGTGAGACATTCGTCGGGCACTGTCATCTATAAGGTCGCCGTCGCGCTCCAGATCGACTACTCGTCCTCCAGAACCTGTCCAGTTCCATGTTGCATCGGGGATGTTGTGCACCGGAGGTGGCGGAGGAGGTGGAGGCAAACGGGGTCCATGGTGGGTCTCGAGAAAAGGCGGTTGATGATGATGAGGATGATGGAAAGAATTTTGAGGATTGTCAATGCGAACGCTTTCGATTTCAGCATAGTGCATAGGAGGAGGTATTTGGTGATTTGGCAGACTATATCTAGGATCCCATCCATTGTATTGACCTCTGTTTTGGTATGGTAAAGTATCGGCCACATCCGGCCCGCTCATGTTTGACAAGCTCAATCGTGGTAACTGTCTTTGCACGGTACCAACTGTATTTGCACGCGGACGTCCTCCTGTCACGTTCTGATCGGGTGGTAACATCATTCTGTCAAGCCGATTGCCGAGCATATTCATTTGCTTGGCTGGATCATGACCATGATACGAAGTGCTTAGAGATATTGTTGGCGGTGCTGGATGCTGGGGTGTCGTCCGTTCTGCAAAAGGTAGTATCGGGCTGCTGTAATGAACGTGTGAATTGCGGTTGCTATGCAGAGCTGGAGGTTGATTGGAGCACATTGCGGACTGCCCTTGAGGAATTAAAAACAGGTTACTGGTGTTGTAGGTCGGTAGACTAGACGAATAGGTTGACTGTGCTAGATGCTGCGGAGGATATTCGGTAGATGGATAATATGGCGGCGGACACGGCGCTCGGGATACTGCAAAGGTAGGCTGTGTAGGAGAAGATGTCTCGTCGTGAATGATGGGTAAAGGAGACGGAATGGATGATGACTGTTTTATAGGGTGAGACGGTTTGCGCGGTACAAAGGATGGTTTGAAAGGTCCTTTAAACTCTTCTCCTGTTACAAATGGATGTTGCTTTGCTTGCTGCGGGGACCATCTTTCCAGGTGGTTGAGATTTAGCAATCCATGCAAAAAGTCAATGAATGCCAATCGAGTTTGCTTCTCTAAAGGATCCAGACAGAAACGAAAAGGCGTTAGCTGTTTGTATATATGATTTTCGCTACGGAAACCTTACCTTTTTCTATCTCTCGAGGCGTCATTGAGGATTTGCGTAAAATGGGATAATTGTTGATCAGATCTTCGAGCGTCGTGGCAGAAAAGTATCGCTTTGATGGTTGCTCTGCTTTTCCTTGCTCACGAGAGTACTGCTCCAAGCTCTTGAATTTGTATCGCTTTTTACCATCCTGATCAATGTACTTTTCAAAGTAGCGATGGCCGTGTTTGCCCATTTCGATCATATAGGTCGGTGGTACACTGGAATTATAACGTCAATTGCTTATCGAGCAGATTTTCGATTTCAGAGAAGCGAGATACTCACCCTAACATTTCCACGATCCGCGACATTTGGTTGTATTCTGAGCTTCCCGGGAATAAAGGAAGTCCAAGGAACAGTTCGGTAGCGATGCATCCGAGAGACCACATATCAATGGCGCTGGTGTAAGGAAGACCGACGAGGACTTCGGGAGACCGATAGAAACGAGATTGAATATACGTATACATCGTCTGAACTTCGTGGCAAGCGCTTCCAAAATCAATCACCTTGATGGTAGGCGATTCAAGGCTTTTTTTTTTGCATCCAGTCCTGTCAGTCAAAGAGTAGGATTTTGGCGAGCATAAAATGCAGACGTACTTTTTCAAAAGAATATTTTCCGGTTTCAGGTCACAGTGTATGATTCTTGCTTCGTTTAGGACCGTCAGCGCATCCAGAATCTGTGCTGTGAAAACACGAACCAGATTCGTAGACAAGCCTCGAAACTGGTTTTGCTTGATAAGCTCGTAGAGATTGACGGATAACAGTTCAAAAACCAAACAAAGGTGCTTGCGATGAATAAAGGTGTCCCTAAGTCGCAAAAGATGATGCTCGTCCTTTGGGTCATGCCTTTCGTTTAGCTAAATGAATCAACATTTAGTCTTTGCTTGACATGACTAGAGCTAGCAATTTCTAGATGATCACTTGCCATTTCAAGAATAGCTACTTCCATCATGCTCTGCTTGAAATACGCCATCTTGTTCTTGACGATCTTTACGGCAACGATTTCTTGCGTCTTTATATTTCGGCATTTTACTACCTGTCCAAACGTGCCTGCGCCGAGAACATCCAAAATTACATATCTGCAAAATGTTAGTCCAGGAATGCATGAGTTTAAACTTGAGCTATTATTCATACTTGTGACCCTCTGAGCTTCCCAGGATATCGTTGACGTAGAGGATATAATCAGAATCTTCATTGTCGTAACCATCATTTCCACAGGGTTTGCTAGGCTTTGTGAGGACGCGGCGAGGATTGTGTACAGTACTGTACTGGAATCCGTCGTTGCAGGCTTGATATGTTTGATTCAAGTCACGTGTAAGCGCTAACAACGGCTATATTATGGTGTTAGACGGGTGACACTAAATTGTCTATATTCCTACTTACACTCTTGCCCTTTCTCCGCTTTTCGATCGGCAACGGCTTCAAGTCTCGAAGGCCTTGGACATGTAAAAATGCGCCGCAGAGGACCTGCGGCGCTGTGCCATTGGAAGCTTGTATTTGGATATTTGGCGAAGCAAAATCAATCGTTGAACCTTCGGGTATACATGTCGTCGAGGACGCAAAGGATGCATGAACAGACGAGTATGCAGAAGAGGATGATGGTATATGAGCTGATGAGAGGGATGGCGTCGGAAATGCCGGGTTTCGCGGACTAGAAGGCGAAGAGTGTTGGCCCTTTGATTGCTGGTAGTGATGATGAGAAAGTCTAAGAGATAGGTCGGGTTGAAGCTGGCCTTGCTTGCTTGATTCAAATGGAGGTTGCCTGGGAGACAGTGGAAACGACAAGGGAAGCGTCGCCGAACGAGGTTCGCTAAGCAATTCCGAGGATGCGGAAAAATGTAAGGATGGTTGCAAAGTTTTGGTACTAATAGCGGGAAGTGTTATGGATGAGTGACGGGATAGACCAGTTGTAGAGTGAACAGCACCGTTTTCACTGCGTTTACGTTGGTGCTGGTTACGCACACCGTGCCGAGCTGAACGACCATTTGGTAGAGTGAGCGTTTGCGCAGACGGTGGGGCGGGCGCGAACGGCGTCAAGTTGTTACCACTGTCGCTTGTAAAGCTATCCTTCAAGTTTAGAGAGCTGTGTGCGGTGGGAAAGCCATTGAAGGATCGATGGTAATCTGGTATGGGATTCGCAGACATGCTTGTAGCGGTTGTCACGTCGAGCGTCCTCGGCTGCTCATCCTGATCACCAATTGTTATACCAATGTAGTTTGTGTCTTGCGATCGAGCTTGTCTGCTTTCAGATTTCTGCTGCGACGCTGGTTTTGGGGGCAGAGGTGTAGAGTGCCTGAATACGTTGTCCTCACGGAACGATTTCTCCATTTGCGAGACGTTGAGCTCGAGCGGACCGAGAGGTAACGTAGTTGCTGGAAGCGGTTTGGTACGGTTTCAAGGCGAACAGCAGGTAGGTTTCGTTTAAAAGAGAATGAGCTAATCAAGCAACCAGAAGGACGAGGTATAGAAAGAATGGGGCCGGTAAAAGAGAGGAACTTTTTTCTTGCTTTGGGATGCAGCAGCAAATGTCTGAGTATCAGTTCACCCAATTGTTTGAGCCGGGCCCTTAGTAGATTTCCAAAAAGAAGAGAGCTATTTGACCTAGGCTTGCAATGTATATTGTTGTCTTGATAGATTAAATGGAAATATTCGCGTTTAAAGAAAAAAAAAAAAAAAAAAAAAAAAAAGCAATGGCAGAATCGAATCAAATACTATTCCTGCATTAATGATATGAGAATTTAGATCTAGCGGTACGTCAAATTTAAGTCTGCTATCCGCAGCTGTCTAGCAGCGATGTATGTTAACGAGCACACTGCTTTGTTAATGCCGCTTGTCAGATATTTGCACTCCAAGCATATATGGCCATTTAAAATTCTCCAATATTTCTGTTATGTGTAATAATCTTACGTTACTGTTGGTCGTCTGTTCTATATAACTGTAAATATGCGTTTTGATGCTGTGAAAGACTAATATCTGATCTAGAAAATTCCTTCCATGATACTTCAAGTGCACCG
>NW_027192156.1:383792-544095 GCF_041956525.1 Rhizomucor pusillus
GTAATGCCTCTATCACACATGCTCACCTTGAACGTCGATTGGTTCCAAGCTTTTGACAGGACCGTCGTTGCAATTTACCTCACGCTCAACAACCTTCCAAGCACCGAGCAGCAAAAGAAAGAAAATGTAATCCTCATCGGAACCACCTAGGACCAAGTGAGCCAAAGTAGGAGCAGATGAACTACTATTATATGGAAGCACTCGTGAGCGAATTGGCCGATCTATACCAAGACGTCCCAACTTACACAGCAGTTCAAGGTATCCAGGCACTCCGTTTGCGACAACGCGATGTGATGTGTGGATATTGACCCTGATGAAACCTCCCATATTGGGGAAGGTCAATCTGCGAACATGAAAAGAAGCCAACAGCCTACATTCGCTTTTCTCAACATTTTATTCTGCTCTGCCAATGCCACGTCCTAGTGCCAGCCGCAGCCATCGAGCGCCCATCGCTCCTTACACTGTTACAAGCCCTTTTCATACGTTCAATATTCGCAAACTTCGCGTGTACGTCGAAGACGCCACCGAGCGCAAGCTCCAAGCCCTGAAGGACCCTGAGTGCGTCGAGTCCAAGTACTATAAGAAGAAGCGTGGACTGGTCATTATGGTCAAAAAAGATCAAGGACTGTTGCGGAAACTCCTCCTGAAGAGGTAATTGCTGTGCACTCTACATTGACTCCTCCACATTTTTCTGACTCTGGCTTACCTGTAGAACCGAAATAAGGTTCACCAAGCCCGCTGATCCCAAAGACAAAGTAAAGCACCCGGTGTGTTTGTTTTAATATTATGTATATGTCAATACCCTCATCCCGCCTGAGAACCTTTGTGTTCTTGTAAATATTGTTCTTCCCTTCCTCTTCTCCTTTTCCTTGCCCTCCACCCTCCTCCTTATTATAAATAGTACATTAAAAGAGAATCGAAGTACCTTTTGTTATATATAGCTAAAATCTCGCGTTCTCTGGTTTTTTTTTTCATGCCGCAGAAAAGCGCAAACCTTGAGTTGCATGGAAGAGATTGCTCAAGAAGGACCTGCATAAATAGCTGCCGATGGTATTTGGAGGCCACACAACGTTTATCACTGCCATGACCAGTCTCTTTTTTTTTTATTTCTCTTTGTACTTTATCTTTGCCATGTACCGGGTTGGAGAAGTGTACGTATGTGGCAGGTTGGATAATAAGTTGATAATGTGATGTTGGTATGGTAGCGGTGGGAGCGTAGTAGCAAATAGAAGTGAGTACGTTGATTGAACCTCGCTGGAGATTCTTTACTGAGAATAATAGACAAAGAAAATAAATATCTACGCGACCTTCCACTATATGTTCTGTGATGGACTTCGAAGAATATTGCAGTATCATTTAGCGAATATCAAAATATATATATGGTCGCTATTCATGGACACGACACAATCCGCCAGTAATCTGACCAGAGAGTCGCTTTTACGCATCTGCGCATGGAGAATAGTCAACGCCAGTCTTGATGCGCGTTGTGATGGACGAAGAATCATACATTGGAGAAGCTTGCGCTCTTTCAGCTACAATATTATCTCACTAATGAAGCAAACAAGCTATCACTTTCTGTGATGCAAAGGCTTCTTTCAATGATCTAACCTTTCCTTTTCCATCCACATTTAAGGAGTTGGATATGCAACTGGGAACAAAAAACAAAAGGAAAGAATGTGTTTACTTTGCGCATTTCGGCGTAACCTTACATCAGGAGTCTTTCTGAGATTGCTTTGGTTTTGCATGAGAACGGTTGTACGAACGTGAAGGCCCGTATCTTCTTCTGCCTGAGACTTTTCTAGGCATATATTTGCGGATGATACTTTGCCTACTTTGTCTATACTTTTTGTGATTTCGTTCCTTCTTGCCTTTTTTCGTGAGAAAAATATACGTCGATTGTCTACGATCTGTGTTGCTCTGCATTGTCCTGTGTAACATGTGCTTGACAGTGTCAACTTTTTTCGTTGACACATGCTTTCCGATTTCCCTGAATGTAAACACGATTACGTTGGAAATTCCTTAAAGAGGGATCCCTAGCAATAAACCTTTTGTATTCATACAGCTGGGACTAGCTCGTCGCTCAGGATACTTGCCGTGACCTTTTGGTCGCAAACAGCTCCTGCATTTTGGGATGGTGTGTACGTCTGTGCGTTCGCATCTGGCAGGCGCTATGGCGTGGGAATGGTGCTTCCCGATCTCGACTGCGTTGTTTGGCATCGATCGCTGGTAGAACCCATAGATAGAGCACAGCACGCATCCTTTTTTCATCATCTCTAGTTCTCTTCAGCGATGCTCTGTCCTCCTAACAACGATAACCCTTTGAAGACTTTCAGGATACGCGACGTTCGCCGCTATATCGTGGGCGCAACGCAACGCAAGAGCCACAAGCTCAAGAACCCTGGAGATAGACTTCAAGTTTCATAAGACGCTTGGACTCAAGCTCAAGGCAAAGAAACAGCAAGAGAGACTACTTTTGCGAAAAGTCCTTCTCAAAAGATAGATTTCCATCACTTTACATTGCCTCTCGTTTTTTTTTCCTAACCGTCGCTCGTTTGTACGACATACAAGCGGGCCATCGAACCTGTTCTCGTATGCCACCGCCCTATTTAGCACCTTTCTGTGTTCTAAATACATTCCTTTATATCATTTAACACTGTAAATATCTCTTTCCCCGTCCTTTCAGTCCTCGCTCATCATATACCGCATTGAAAAGGGAATCAAGTATCTTTTGTTTACATATACCCTAATCTAACAACTTCTCGTTCTTTTTTCTTGCGTGTAAAAATGATTCCTTTTGCGTAGAAAGCCATGGTTTTTGAGTAGCGTGGATTAACTTTGCTCAACCACGCTTCATTCTTTTTCGATAATGTAGCTGGCGATGGTATATTGGATGCGTCGGGAATGAGGACTGAGAAAGAGGGTAGCACTTTATCACAAAAAAAAAAATAGGCGCGTCAAGTTCTACAGCTTGTAAATTTCCAAACGCAGTTTGTCGCTACGAAATACACAGTATCCCGCTTATTTTATACGCGTCTCTCTTGGTAATCTTTATTACGTTTTCCTGATGTGCGGTCGGCGACGAGAAGGTGTCTGGAATGGTACAAGCAGGCTCTTGTCAGGCAGCACAAGCGCTCACACTCATGCACCGCATGCATAAAATTGTTTATCTCGGCTGTGTTGGACGAGTTCGCGCTGCAGCATCCAGCTGGATCACTGTGGACGAGCGTAAGTGTGGCATGGCGCCATACAGCAGCTGGAGTAATTTATTAAGACAAAGAAATTCCTTGAACAAATAAATGGTGCATTCGTAATCATTGTCTACGCTCTCTACGCCGTAAGAGATCGCGACTCCTTCGCTATATCAGAGATTCCGCTACCGATACAAGAACGCAGATAGACGATCGATCACATCAGAACGCAGTGAAACCACAACATCGGAGTGGGCCATTGCAAAATTATATGTCATCGAGAAGGCTATAGATGACATAGAGGACCAATCTGCTGATCTCCTAGCCTTACGAAGCGGGCGTCGCTGGTGGGAACAAGGTGAAAGATCAAATAGCTACTTTTATCGATGCATGAAGACGCGAGAAAAGCAACAAGCAATCACTGCACTTCAAAACTCGGATGGTCAGCTCTTAGCCGGGACATCAGAGATGCTCTCCTGTGCGCACGATTACTACGGCAAACTGTTCCAGGCTGAGACCATAGACCCAGCCGCTGTTAACAAATAACTGGATCCTCCCACAGAGATTGCCCTATCCTCTGAGTCACAAATGCAATTACCTCGGAATTCGGCGTGCCAGACATTCTGGATTGCCTAAAAAGCATGCCTACGCGCAGCTGCCCTGGCCTTGACGGTATTCCTTATGAACTTCTCCATCTGGTTATTGAGCATCCTTGTGGAGCCTGGCTTTTCGCTGATACAGTCGATGACGCTTTACAACACCAAGCTTTTCCAAATTCCTGGAAGCAAGGTGCGATAATACTTATCCCCAAAAAGGGTGATCTTTCTCGTTTGGAAAACCGGCGGCCTATATCCTTAATATGCACTGACGCAGCCAATCGAGTCAAAAAGTCCTTACCACTTTTATCATACCGGCTTCATGCAAAACCGTTTCATTGGAGATAATGGGTTGGTAACACGACCGGCCATGGACATGGCACAGAAATACAACCTACCCCGAATAGCCTTACTATTGTATCAGGCAAAGGCATATGATTGAGTCCATCCACAATATCTCCGAGCATGCTTACAGAAACTCGGTTTCCCAGACTCCTTGATCCATTCAATTCTTGCTCTCTTCTTCCAAACACAACTCTACATCAATATCAATGGGCACCTATCAGCTCCATGCGTACAACGAAGAGGACTACGTCAAGGTGATCCATTATCTCCAACCTTATTCAACCTTTGTATGAAACCGTTACTTCCAACAATTCAAGCGTCACCTCGGATTTCTGGCTTCCATTGTTTTCAATGCACCTCGCCAATCAGTAGACCGAACACGCGCCGACATCAATCGGCACCATTTGTGAAATATATGGTCTACGCTGATGATGTCTTAGTTTTCCTCACCAAACCAGACGAACTCCGTACACTCCTTGCAATTCTGGACCTATATGGCCGAGCATCCAATGCCAGACTTAATCGAAAAATGACTGTGGCAGTTTCCCTCAGTGGCCGCCCCACGCTACATGGATCCACGTCTTACAAGCTGAAGGTATTTCCAATTGGTTTGACCGGACACCATCAATCGGAATGACATACCTCGGTTACCCACTGATCAGCAGCAAACCGCATCTCCAGGCCTTTTAAGACACGCTCCTATAGAAAATACGCGCTCGCGCTCAGTTTCTGTCCCAACGATATCTATCAATAATGGGTCGCGCCTTAGTAGCCGACTCGCTCCTGTTAGCATTTGTCTGGCATGGCATACGCATCCTGCCAATGCCTTTCTCTTTTCTGACCAGTTTGCGCTCAATTATCAGCGCCTTTCTGGCGCATAAGAACTTCCCAAGGATTAGCTTTTCATCGTCAACGCGACCCAAAAGTGAAGGTGGTCTCAGAGCCTTGGATTCTATAGCACAGCACTGCGCATTACTACTACGCTGGCTACTCCCCCTCCTTAGGCACGATCAAGGTGCAAAGACTCCATATTTTGCTCTTCCAACTGTCCAACATTGCCTCACTATGGAATGTCAGGTATCACGTTCAGATATTTCTTTTCTATTCCCGCAGACGAGACCAAATACCATATTGTGCTTGGGAATTTTTCGATCCTTATTTCCAGCTGCTGAGAAGTTACAACTCAAAGTGCAACTGGACGGCTTTCAACGCTAGCAACGTGTTAGATCTACACTCATCAGCGATATGCCTTAGACGCCACGCTTCTACCCCCAGTATGCGCCTTCTTCCATTATGGACTTAAGCTCTAGTAAAGCACGCTTATATCCATGATCCTATATCTAACCATCTACGGTTACACATGAGGAATGAACGACCGACAGCTCGCAACAAAGTGCAAGCCTTTGTGGTCGCCTTACACTCGAGACATTGGCAATTAAAGCCGTTCTTTCGACGGATCCTTTAAGGGGAGCCACCAGTTCAGTATTTACCAGACTTTGCAACTGCAACAGGTACGACTTCAGCTCTCCCTGTTGATGACGACCCATCCCCAAGCAACGTAATAGACAACCCAGTCTCCCTGGTCGCATCCTGGAACGATTCAGAAATATATACTCCGTATCTTACTCGCAAACTCTTCCTATATCATTTGCCAATACCCCTCTCAACGCTACAGAAGCATTACCCGTCCGGCAAAGCTAGGCACCGGAAAAGACTGTGGAAGCTAGCAGTTCCACCTGCAGCACTGATCATCTTATGTCGCATGTTCCACGCAAAGCTTCCACGTCGTGCTAGACTACATGCTATAATTCTGTCCAAGATTTCTGATCCTGCCTGTCCACTCTGCGGTGAATATGAATCTCAGGACCATTTTCTTTGGAGCTGTCCGCGCAAACTAACAGTCTGGACGCTGGTCCTTCGACGCTTTGACGTCCGCAAATCTACGTCGTCGCCCCCGAAAATTCTACGCCTTGATGCGACTCAACACAAGTTGAAAATCGACGATAGATCATCCAGCTTGACTGTAATCCATCTTCGCGCTTGCATCCTCCTAGTCATTTGGCAAGCTCATTGGCGGCATGTCTTTGATGAAAGAGCCATTCCTCCCAACCATAGTGCGGGAAAAAGCTATTGCCCACGTAATGCAACTAGAGAGGGAATCGTCCGTTAATTCTATATAGATTTTGTAGTCTTTGATTTGAAGGATAGCAATGGTGCGGCCCTGTTGGCGCGCCCTGAATGAACACCATACACACACAAAAAAAAAAAAAAAAAAAGAATGGCGCAGTTCCGAGATAGCTGCCCTTCCCAATCGCGTTCTTTCTCGTTTATTTCTTCTTGTCCATTCCTCCCTCCGATACTCTACTGTTTATACCCAATATCGTTACTTTCCTTTTACGATACAATGTTGACCGCAGCTAGAGTAGCCGAGCCCGATAATACGTACACTCAGCTCGTCCACCTCTTGAGAGAACGTGCAGCCACGTCTCATATTTTGATCCCGGATGCAGTGATTGAAGCTGTTCTCCAATATTTGTTTGCGCATAGCGAACGCCAACGCAGCGACGAGTACTATGGTCGATTACTAGACTTGCGAGGCCTTCCAGTCACGTTGACGACCATCAAATGCAGCAACTCTTTAGCTGCAGGCCCAAAAATGCTTTGGATATTACTATCGAGCCCAATATACCGCAATTTTACGTCCGAAGCCTCAGCATCGATAGACGCAGCTTGACCAACATATACCAACGGCAACAACATTTCGAGCCTCAGTCACCGCTGGCAGTTTAGATCGGCAATCTTTTAGGGGACAGGAAAGAAATATATAATATTAGATACGTCGGAGCGACCTTTTTCTCTACATCCTATGCTCGTTATCTGGCCGATATTCGAAATGCTGACAGAATATATTCTCGCTTCGTCAAGTTTGTCCAACTTGGCCGTCACTTGGGATTCAGGACGATTTTACAGTTTTCGAGTTGCCTCTCATTGCTGAGCAACTCCTCGAGGTCGACAACGAAGAACAACAACAAAGAATTGATGATATCGAGCGTACTTTAATCCTTCTTTTCGGACGCGAGCATGTGCTGAACTCAAGCGTCGGTGGCTATCATCTCTCATACGAGCCTACCTCTGCCGAATGGCAATGCTTGCAACGAATCGAACTTATGCCCTTTTCCAGGGACATGTTCTTCATTGCCAACGACCACCCGGTGTATCAGGCTAATATCCAACGAATTCGTGCCAATATAAGCCAAATATTCCAGCAATATTACTTGAACCGTTTACCAGCAATTGATCCATCTTTTCTTGAAGAATTCAATGAAGAACTCAGCGATTTTTTTACAGCCTCTGGTTCGCCCTTACGCGCGTTCTCGCTGGAGCGGTTCCCTTTGTAATTTTTGGAAAGGATATAACACAGGAAGATTATTTTCTTCGAAGAGGATTCTTTGAGGGATCCCGCGCAGGCACTACGACAAAAAGCATGATCTACTCTGCAAGCAGTCAAGACTCTGAGACCGCTGCTCTGAACCCACCCGCATTTATAGATCAATGGCCGTGCAGACCAGGCCTTCGCCGACAATATGAACACAGTGATGGTATCGTCGACGTCCTAAACGAAGCGGTGGCGCTAGCTTTGCAACAGCTACGTGTTACTATAATTGCTTCTCTAGGTTTCCAACCATCAGCTTGTTGTAGATCAAACTTCCATGGAAGGTAGGTGACCATTTTCTAAGGCTCCTTGTGGATATAATGCTTACATTGCACTTGACAGCATGTCCATGGCAAGGAGCGAATATATCAAAGCGATTGGAGAACCTGCGGTGATTTCGTATGACGTACACTTTGACTATACATGCGATCCGTCAAGTTCACGCCGCAATATTTTGCCATCCACATTCCACGCCTATATCCAGGATTCCCAGCACATAAAGGCGGGGATCACAACATGCTACGACTCATGTTTATTACCTGGGTCCGTACAATGCTCCTACTTGACTCGTATTGCGAGTACGTGTCCACTGGAAAGCGAACACCTCCGCCGGTAACAAGAGAATTCCATGAAGGAGTGCTTGAAAGGCTCCGCGAGCGAGAGCAGCAGTCGGATCTGGCACAAAGACTCTGCGAAGCCAGAAATGTCGTTGAACAGAGCCTAAGCTCCACTGGACGAGGTACATATCAAGATAATGGTACTTATTAAAACCATCACATTCTCTAACGTTGATATTGTAATTCAAGACCAGCTCGCAGCGAGAAGATTAAAGGACGAGATACTTTCGGGAATGACGGGTGAGACCTACAGCGAGCTGATGTCGAACCTGGGAAGGTTGACTGCAGCAAGAAAAATGGAACGCTATGGTGTTACGCAAGGCCTACCATTTTCAAGACAGCGCTGGGCACAATGTTACGGTCTGGAATGGCACAGATACCCTGAGTTCAGAAGATTATCATCATTTACCGAAGACAGAGACCAGTAGAGAGCATGGTTTCATAGGATAGAAGAAGGAAAGAACATATATCAAGCTTTGCTTGCGAAAATAGATGTGGAACAGACACAAGCCTTCGCTGATCTTACACCAGCAGCCACAAGGTTCTTGCTTACTCGCTGCTAGCCAGATGTCGACGGCTATAGTGGAGGCACAGAATGGATAAATGATCCTGATTTTTGCCGAGAATTGATTTCTCAAGAAATGCGCCGCGTCCGAAGAGCAGCTACATCCCAAAATCAGTCCCATGTTCAGCAAAATATCATCTACATATTTACCATGGCTCAAGTCAAAGTGAACAACGTCGGACGGGCAATTCCTTCGGTATATACGGACGACCAAAGACGAGAGCATCGTCGCGAATTAGATGGTATCTTTATCGGTATTGCGCACAGCGGAACTAGATACTTGGATTTCGATCCAGATGTTTGCATATATGGCCTGGTATGTTGCATCAACCTTCTAGTACATGATAGCACTCTGCTAATGGTTACTTTGACCTTCTTATCTAAAATAAATGCAGGTAATAAAAGAGAGAACCACGACAGGTTTCGATTGGCAGAGGGACGGGCGGGTGATGACCCCATAACAATTATTTACGATTGGCAGTTGTTGATGAATGCCAGGCATTCATATTTTCTGGCATTCGAAAGAACATTGAGGCTTTTTGGATACTCGCTTAGACCACAGATACGAACCGAATGGGAAGCACATGAAGGTCAGCGATTCCAATATAGTCGTATGTTACGACTATATTTGGATCAGGTTATTGTCCCTGCTGGAGGCAGAGTCATGGTATCGACCAGCCCGGATGCCACCGATGTCCCCTACTTGCATATCCAAATGCTGGAATTAATGGCCCGAATTATGACTGTGGGTATGGAGAGCCTGGTATGGGGCTATATTACGTCAAGCAAAATTTATAACAAGCTATTCTCTTGCTTTTTCAGAGCACACTTAGCTAACTGTATATTTTCCTTCTCGTTCCAGAAGGATCAAAATCGAGCCCGACAAACTTTTACCCAGGAAAGCTGCGAGTATCAAGCATCAGACCATGGTCAATGGAAGACCATCTACGTATCGAGTGTGGGATATCAACATGAATTGATGCATGCTGATATTTGTTCTTTTTTTTTTAACTTATTAATAACATATATCAATACATTCTTTAGCGCTTTTACTCTTGCCGAAGTCGATATCCTATATTTCCTCTCACATGCCCGGGCTATCGAGCTCATTCTCCACGCAAAAATGGTGCATGTGATTTTAAATTTGTCTTTCTGATTGATCTCCGTACTGCTGGCTGCTGCGTTGACTCTTTTGAGAACCAAATTCATCAGGATTAGTATTTTGTTATTTTCTATAGTTTGCGGGATATATAGATTATCTTGGATGCTTTGTATTCATTTCTTGCAAGGATCAATGGCGAAAAGAAACGCGACTGCTTAGGCAGCAGGCTATCCACCATAAATTCCGATTGGCTACTAGAAGTTACTGGACGAGTGTCTTGCTATATCTCTCGCGGTCATCAGCGGCGCTGTATGATTTAATTTCGGATCCAGTTGCTTCGTGCTTCTGTATACCTATTTGGTTTATTTCCGTCAGGCACTCATCTCTCTTTACATGATAAGACCTGGGTCAGCATGGTTTAACAACGAGATCTAACCCTTCTCGTAGTTTATTATACAAATCGGCAGCCAGCGACGACTTGCAATTAGCCTGAGAAGCCTATTAAATCCAAACTTTGAAAAGGAATCGTTGAATTCTGTTATTGCAAGATATAATGCAGCAGATATATAACCTTGACTTATCAGGCTTCCATTTCATTACAATGATGCACTATCCTTTCCTGCAATTAGGCAACGATTGAAGAGGAATGAAAACGAGTCAAGAAAGAACGAAGAAGAAGAGAAAAGAAAAAAAAGACAGGAATAACCAGGAACCAGAGATAGTATTCGTTATTATGATAATGGAAAGGATAAAGGGCATTGAAACAGATTGGAAGGTTGTTGATCGTGGGATAAATTGCAACGACGAATGGAATACAGGGGTATCATGCTGAACGCGCGCAGATTTATTCCACATCGTTGTGTACGTCGTAGAAGTTTCCAGGCAATATTTGGCAAATATCCAGTTCTCCAGGTTTGCAACGAAACTCGATCTATGCATCTATTTTGGGTTGAGTTGACTTGCCTTTTTTATTTTTTGAAGTGTAGAGTATTGACAGGGAGCACCCGAAGTAAAGTTCAAGTTGATGCAGCCGGGTACAAGTAAGAATCCGATCTGCGGCGCCAGATCGATCAATCGTTTGGTGCGGAGAAATGCCCAGAGCTCCGGATCACCAAAGAACACCAGCAGAGCAACGAGAACGTCGTGATGCCGGCTGAAAACATGGGGGCCACCGCTTTGCATAATTGGATACAGGGTTGCAAGACGGCGCCTCCAGAGCCGATCAGACTTGCCGAACGGATCCAGTCGATGTACTTGTCATTGATCACAGACCTAAACAGCTCACACCAGCTGCCGTTCCACTGGAGACATGCAATCGTAATGACTAGTTGACGCGATCAGCGACAAAGGTTCCTGCGTCGCGTAATGCAAAACTTTAGCCTTGTGCAAAGGCTTGTCGAGTAGATGAACCGCGATTTCTCCAATGCAAACGCCTGTAGCTTGGAGCCATAAGTGATATATGATCTGAGAGTCCCTAACCTATCTCGAGGTACCATAGAAGATATTATTATTATAATTATAATAATAATTATTATCATCGCGGGCGAAATCAAAGGACAAGATAGAATTAGAAGACAAGGTGAAATCAAAAGACAAGAACAACCGAGGGCCTTGTTAGCTCAGTCGGTAGAGCGTTGGACTTTTAATCCAAATGTCGGGGGTTCGAGCCCCCCACGAGGCGCATCCATTTTCCGCTTCGCGGTGCTTTTTGGACGAAAACTCGTCCAAAACAGCTTTTTTTTTTTTCGCTGTGGTAACTGTTGTCGTAACGCTATTTCTTTTGCGTTACGATATCACGAAGAAAGGATCGCGAGGATAGAGAGTAGCTAAGTGTCATCTATTCTATATTTTTGCTAGGTATTTATACCTTTTGCAACAACTGAAAATGAAGAGGATATTACTTACAAAAAGGAAAAGGCTGGATGATGCTAAGCATTGTGACATGGAGATATACTCTAAAGAGGGAAACGACTTGGCAAGCGGCGAGAAGGACCAAACAGGAAGGTACGAAGTCTGTGCACGACATAACGCTACTTGTTTTGCGCTACGAGCTAACCACACAGGAAAAGGCTACGTAAGACCTGAGAGACGTAAGATGATTCTTTTATTTTATTTTTTTTTTTTTGCTCAGGAAAATATTCATTTTTTAACGTGTTTAATCAGGTGTGACATTTTACCAATACCTATTGACACAATGAAGAAAACTGAAAAGTCTGTGTATTAACACATTGCTGCTGTTCTTCTACGATCTTATGTATCATCCCAATCGCTTTCGTAGCAACGACTGTGGGCTGAAATGGCGTATTATCAAAGATTTGTTCCCAGTTTGCTCGCCAAATTGCTAGGAGAGTGCAAGCTCGGAGATGATGGACAGTTAGAGTTGATCGTTTTCCGTTAATTTATGAGGAAAACTGAACCGAATTGATCCGTAGCATGCGTGGTGCACTGGTATTTGATTTATGCAAGCCAAAGGCTCTGCGCACCAATGTCCAAACAGTTAACTTGCGTCGACATTGCCAGAGAAAGTGCTCTTGAGAATCAATAATATCTCCACAGAAAGGGCAGCGTGGATCTTCAAATTTGCTGGGAATGGAGGAAGCTGATGGTATCGGTATTCTTTGCGGGTAATACAGGGATGCTCGATCTTGGCGTCCGTCGAACGAGACACCAGAGACACACGCTCAGGTCAATATTGCTAGTCGACGTGGCCGAGATGACTGAGACGACATCAGTAGGAGCAACATCAACTTCTTCAGTTTCATCCTCATAAGATGGCAAGTATTGTGCAGGTGGACTATTCTCCAGGATGCGTCGAAAATAGGGCTTGAGCTTCCATTGACCAGAGTCTAGAGCCACCGCAAAGGCCTGTACTTTATGACGCGAGGTAGACCGTTCGTGACAATAACGTAAACGTAACTGACCACCCTGAGCTCAGGCAAGTATTCATTACCTTTTTTTTTTTTTTTTTTTACATGTAAAAAATAAAGATAGGAGGACGTGCAACGTCGTTATAATCTCGGATGTGTTTTTGTCCGCTAGCAGTCTATACGTCTACATGATGTCTAGGTAGATAGTCCCCTCCCGAATGACGAGAGGAATCCGGGATGACAACCGGAGATTAGGACATTATAGATATCCTAAGCGTCCTTAGCTTTCTCAAGGGCGATCCTCTGTCTCTTGGGATGGAATAGTTTTAAAGGTCGTCGGTTGATCGGCAACAGTGAGACGGTAGCCCGATTGTCTATCGATGGATATAAGGACATGGATGACCTCCATAATACAATTGGTTGTCGTATTTATGGATTGATCAGCGTTCAATAATGATCGAGATGGTACAACAGTTAGAACTCTCTCTTATTACTATCATTTACTGGTAGACTTGATTCTTTGCTTCTTATTCCATTAAAAGCACCTACCCAAAGTCTCACGGTATTTCAGTGTTCCCCTCTCTCATTGATTATGCTAGCATAACCAATTGAAAAAGAAATGAGCCTGAGTATGTGATTGTGCTTGCTAGAAAATAAACTTGCATTGACATTGGTCAATGGCAGAAAGTTATATGACATCGCGTTTGCCTCAATATTTTTGCTTCAAATCGCTCCCAGGGACGACGACCATGAGTACTGTGGAAGGATTGGTTATATTTTATTCCTTTGCACCTTTGTAGCGGCTTTCTGCTGAATACGGTGCATATTCATGCAAAACGACTTTGGATTTGATATCACTGCGGTTAACCCAATGAAATCCCAATACAATTCCGAATATTAAGGGATTTTATTGGGATTTCATAGCTGATAAAACCATCATACCATTCAGCGTATTAGGACGGTACCAGTTCTTTGAATCACTTATCGTATCATTCATACCAATTGCGCAATCGCTTCACATTCATTCAGATTGTACCGGGCCTTTGATGCATTCAGAAAATATTCATTTAGCACATGTGGAAAGTATTCAATCTCGCTGCAACGTGCATATAAAGCACATCTGAATATTCCCTGAATATTTTCTGCATTTAGATTTTCTATGGTAATAGGATGCGCTTTTTCCATGCGAGACGATCAACACAACAGTGCGGAATATGTAGTAGAAAGTACCAGACGCGGACGCTGCGAAATAGAAGCACCAAAGCAATCTCCTTATTGTTGACTCATCGCTGTTATCAACAAAATGAGAACAACCAGGAATTTATACTGTGCATAAGAAAAAAGGCCGATCTTTTCCATGTGAGATCAATACCGTGCCAGGCAGTAGTAGCAAGACGGACAGTTTTCTTCTTTACCTTCTCTGCGTTGAGTATATGTAGATGGTAGCCTCGACACAATCCAATACTGTTTCCCTTTCTTTATTCCTTCTATTTCTTTCCTCGTCTACAGCAAATATCTTGCCACTTTGCAGAGCTCTCTAGTATATCAATTATCAATCAATAAGGATTGTTCGAACTTGATATCCAGCAATAAATGGAGTTATTATGGTGGTTAACTCTTGCAAGAGTAGCTATTTTTGCATGTTTTACTCCAAATCCTAATTAAGCTCATCATTCTAGATTTACTCTAAGCTAATAATCCATCATTTCCCGTGGTGATCAGTAATGAGCCGCTTACAAAGCTGATGAAACTCATCACAACCAGCAGCACCGTTTGACGAGTTGGAGTTTACAGTTACTGTGATTTCAACATGCTTTCAATTTATATCAATGAGATGCTCAGTTGCAAGCTTGCGAGAGATGCATATAGTACAGTAAGAAGTAAGTAGTGACAAGTGATATCTATCGTTGCTGTTAACTAGTTGTTGCAGCGTTGCTAAAATATCTAGGTGCAGCCTGCGTAAGCCAGGCTGATTGAATAGCAGAGACGCTGCGAACGTAATGCTTCGTAGTAAAGACCTAGAACCACATTGTGTCAATTGAAGTACCGTAAACGTGGCACATTCAATTAGTGTCTTACCAATTCATTGTACATGATACCCTCCACGCGTCTTCCAAACATGGCTGAGCCTGGATGGATCTTTACAATATGGCTTCCTACCACGCTCTTGTAGGATCCATCTGGTTGCAAGAGCGCCGTGTTTTGAAAAAATCCGGTCAGGAAACATTTCAAGACAGCATCTGTATCCGTGCCGCACGTTGCAGTGGGAGAAATACCAAGCCGCTCGCAGAATCGAACAAGCTGGTTTCGAACATCCTATACCAAAAAACAAGTGATAAACGGTTAATGCGAAAGTCCCAGCTGCAAACGCCAGCGTTATTTACCAGGGCAATCTTTATATTGCGCGCATTAATAAAGTTTTCTCTGCACCATTCATAATCGCCCTTAACCTCCCAGTAGCCCTTTAGCACGTTGAGTAGCATCAAATGGTCGCCATCGTTGTGCAAAAACTTGCGCCTTGCTTCGGCTGCTTGCTCGCGCTTGTCCGAAGGCGAAAAGAAAATGTTCTCAACAGAGAGCAGGGAAATGATCGCAATGACTTCAAACGTGCAACCGTACTCTGCTGACTGTATCAAGACCTTGGCGAACCGCGGATCTACTGGGAATTCGGCCATTTTGCGTCCAAGCGTTGAAAGTTTGCCGGTTTCATCCATGGCTCCTAAAGCATATAATTCTTCGAGGGCGCGAATCACTGTCAAAACAGGATAAAATGTTAACGAAACCGTTTTCTTGATTTGTCCAACGCTTGAGTCTATCTTACGTGACGTTCGAGAAGGCGGATCCATGTAATCAAATTCCAAGATATTCTCTACGCCCGATGCCTTGAGTGCCAACACTGCCGCTGCGAGGTTGCATCGCCGAATCTCCGGTACAGTGTCGTCTTGTAATTCACGGAAGGTATCTTCAGTGTAGAGACGGTAACATATGCCAGCCCGCTGAAAACGGAATCTGCATGTGAGATATTGCGCTGTTATAATTTTTATACGTTTTTTTTGGGTAATACCTCTCTTCCAGCTCTGCCGGTTCTCTGCCACGCTGAGCTTTTTGATATAGGGTGAAGCAAAAGCGACTCGACACCAATCTTGGGATTGAAGCCACGGAGCTTTGCCAAACCGCAGTCGATAACATACTTGATGCCGGGTATCGTGATACTAGTTTCAGCAATGTTGGTGGCTAGAATGACTTTTCGTGTGTTTGCCGGTGCAGGTTCGAATACTTTTTGCTGCTCAGATGGTGGAAGCGCGGCAAACAGTGGACAGACAAGCAGTCTCATCTGCTTCTTTTTCAGCTGATATGCATAGTCCTTGACAAGCGACAGTAACGTCTCAATATCTTCCTGACCCGGCAAGAAGACAAGGATATCGCCCTCAGGATTGCGCACGTGTGTTTGGAAAATAGTAACCAGCGCTGCATCCAGATAATCTGACTGTGGTTCCTGGGTGAAGAATGTATCGACTGGGTGGAGACGGCCGGATACATATAAAATCTGTGCACTAAAATGTTACAGTGTTAAAAAAATTCACAGTGATTGCACCCTTTTCTGTTATTTCTAACTTACTTGTCAAAAAACTCGCTAAACTTTTCGGCATCGAGCGTCGCACTCATGACGACTATTTTGAGTTCCTCGATATTCTCGCCATTCTTCTTTTTTTCGCGTCGGATCCTCTGTATATTCTTGACCATGCCAAACAGCATGTCCGTTCTCAGCGTTCTCTCGTGTGCCTCGTCCAGTACAATGATCTTGTATCGCAGTAACAGCTCATCGGAAAGTATTTCTCGCAAAAGCATACCGTCGGTCAAGTATTTGATAATCGTATGTGGACTTGAAGTGTCGTCAAAGCGTACAGTGTATCCTACTCTTCCACCTAGTTTGGTCACCATCTCTTCGGATACACGCTTCGCCAGGTTGACAGCTGCAACTCGTCTAGGCTGTGTAATCGCTACTCCTCCCAAATCTTTTGATACGAGACCGGCTTCAAAGATAAATTGTGGTATCTCTAAGTAGAAAGCGAGGGTTTAGTCGCATTGATATATTGCAATCCAGTTGTTGAACTTGAACTCACGCGTCGTTTTTCCACTTCCTGTTTCTCCCATAACAATGACAGACGAGTTGTTTCGGATAGCCTTGATAATAGCGTCCCGACCTAGACAGTCAGTGTCAGTAGAACGAAAAGATCGATAGAATGGTAACGACCGTTGCGTACCGGAGTAGATTGGCAGCTGCTTCCGGAACTCTAGCATCTCCTTCTTTTTTGCTTTGTAGTTGAATCCTGATCCGTTTGGTTTGCCGGCATTGTTCCTTTGTCGCTTGACATTTGTTTGTTGCAATTCTGCTTCGTCGCTCTTGTCTTGGTCTTGAGTAAACGTGACCGTGCGTTTCATGTCGTGTATATGTATATAGATCTACTAGAGTTCGATCGATCGAGAAAAAAGTGGGAGAGCGGGAGGGACCAAAAACTGCTCCGAGCCGTCACCACCACCCGCCTTTAGATTTTCATGCTTTCAATCATTCCATCATCAAAGCACCGCCGCTCGTATATCAGCAAACAACAACAAACACACAATTTGTCTTTAATCAAGCCGATGGCATTCACTCGATCTCTATTCAACAAACAACAAGAGCACAATGTCGCGAAAGTCTAAAGACTCGATTCCAGGCTCCACGGTTGCCGGATTGGAAACTCGATTGCAAAACTTGACGTTGGGATCGCAGCAACAGCAGAAACCAGAAACGGCTCTCCGAGATACACAGCCTGTCTCTCACGGCCGATCGGATTCTGCTCCTTGCAGTGACGAGAACAAGTCTTGGGAATCACCAGACGTTGTTGGACCAGCAGAGTTTAATGAACTGACTCGCCTCATGGATGATCTCGTCGTCTCGCGGATACCGTCGTCTGCGTTCATGCCGTACATTTTATAGCAATACAGCACTTTAATACCATTGGACGAATGAAACCGTAATATACTCGTATTTTGGATTATCTCTATATCTCTCGCTGCACTTGATCGGTTTGCTGCAGAGTTGACATTTTGATAATAATAATAAACGGAGAGCATTGGGATTTGCCTGCAATTCGCTACACTCTCGTGCTAACATATGGTCTATAAGTTTAGTCATACAACTGGATTATACCTAGTTGTCGGGCATTTGTCGAACCATTTGAGAGGTCACGGGGTGGGGTGGGGGCAATGCGTGGGTAAGGATTGAGAGAGATTCGATTTACTAAATAAAACCGAAACCTGTAGACGGTGACAAGATAAAAGAGGCAAGTAGAAGAAGCATACAAAGCGGGAACGAATCAAGGACCAGCGAAAACAAGCAGTCCTTTTTCTTCACACTATTTTTCGCAAAATGGCTCCACCAGCAGTATCTGTATTCAAAACTCCTGTCACGGGCGTTACCATCTTGGGTCCGGTCAAGACCGGCAGGCAAGCGGAAACGCTGTCTGTAGAAGCACTCCAATTCCTAGCATTCCTGCATAGAAGCTTCTCGGGTAGACGCAAAGAACTGCTCTGCCAGCGAACCAAGAAGCAGCAAGAGTTCGACCAAGGTGTACTCCCCGACTTTCTATCATCGACTGCACATATCCGCAACGACCCAACCTGGCGCAGAGCACCGCCTGGACCGGGACTCTTGGATCGACGTGTGGAGATAACCGGACCTGTTGATCGCAAGATCATTATCAACGCCTTGAACTCTGGCGCATGCACGTTTATGGCTGATTTTGAAGGTATAGAGAGAAAGGAAGAGTATTTGGCAAGTGTATAACTCAAGTGATAATGGTAAAATAGGCTCCAACTCGCCTACCTGGGAAAACTGTCTGCAGGGCCAAGTGAATTTGCAGGATGCTGTGCGGCAAACTATCACATACACAGACCCGGTAAATGGGAAAATATACCGGCTGCGCACGGACGGAGAAATAGCAACTTTGATAGTAAGGTAAATGTGATAGTAGTGATTTAAACATGTAATATGCTGGGGACTTGCGTGGGAACAATCTGACGTTCATGCGTTCGTTGATGCAACCTTGCTTAGACCTAGAGACTGGCACATGGTGGAAAAGCATGTCGTCATCGACGGAGAGCCTATCTCGGCATCCATCTTTGACTCTGCACTGTTCTTTTACCACAATGCCCACTAACTCATCCGACGCGGCAAAGGGCCTTACTTTTACTTACCAAAGATGGAATCGCACTTGGAAGCCAGGTAAATAGGCAACTCATATCATAACTTACAACTGCACCAACGTTGCTAAAACACCTTTAAATTTAGACTCTGGAACGACATTTTCGTCGCTGCGCAGGATATGCTGCATACCCCGCGAGGCACCGTTCGTGCCTCTGTCCTGATCGAAACCATCCTGGCAGCTTTTGAAATGGAAGAGATTATCTATGAGCTGAGGGAGCACAGTGCTGGACTGAACTGTGGTCGATGGGATTACATCTTTAGCGTAATAAAGTGCTTCCGCCAGCATCCTCGCTTTGTACTCCCAGATCGCAACCAGCCCACAATGACTGTGCCGTTCATGGATACCTACATGCGCCTTTTGATAAAGACCTGCCACAAGCGAGGCGTGCACGCTATCGGCGGTATGGCTGCTCAGATTCCTATCAAGAACAACCCGGAAGCAAACGCTGCCGCCATGGCAAAGGTCCGTGCAGACAAGCTGCGTGAAGTGAATGCGGGACATGGTAAAATTTAATTCTTTGTATGCAAACATTCACTGGTTGCTAAGCGACGATAATCTTTATGAATTACTAAATGGAAGCTGGTACGCGCATCCAGGTCTTTTCCAAGTTGGACGCCCATTGTTCACGAAACCTCATCAGCTTGATGTGCTTCGGGAAGACGTTCAAGTGCAGCAGGCAGATCTGCTAAACGTGGATGTGGGTGGTATCATCACGGAACATGGTATTAGGAACAATATCCAAATCGCGCTGCAGTACATGGAAGCGTGGCTCCGCGGCAAAGGATGCGTACCGATTCACTATCTCATGGAGGATGCTGCCACTGCAGAGATTTCGCGCTCTCAGTTGTGGCAGTGGGCAAAACATCAAGCTGTGACTCAAAATGGTAGAAGAATCACGGGCAATTATCTTTGCATGTGCTAGACGAGGAGCTAGGCAAAATCAAAGGTAACAATGGATCAAGGCCGTTTTCAAAAGTCAAAGTTCCCGCGAGCAGCTCAAGCCCTTGGCAACCATTCTTGACGACTATGCTGTATGATGACAATGTATTATTTGTTTCCTCTCCCCTTCACGCTGTTGGCCCTGCTGTAAAACTCACAAATGGATATCATTTCGTCGAACGATAATTAAACCATCAGAAAATAGAAACATGATCGCATCGAACGCGTCGTTGTTGATTGCATCAGAGAATTGTTGCTAGGGAGTTACACAAATGAGCATTCATGCACACGGCGGCTTCAATGTTCGATAAAGTCATCTGAGCGCATGCATGCTAGATCTCCTTCTGGTATTACAACGTAAACAATTGCGCATTGTCACCATCACCAACTTCCAGTTCTAGGTTTCTAATACGCAAAGGGTACTGAGCGGACAGTACATGGCAACTATCTAATTATAGTCCAAAACCCTGAGTTAAATCCCTCGGCTCACTCCTGACTATTATTCTTGTTTTCTCCATTTAATAATGTCACAGACGGCCCCTTTCTATTTTCGTCCTCACTCAAACCAACAGTTGATTGATGGACATGAGACAGTAAGACCTCCCTGTCCTCTTTAATAGGAGTAGAAAAATTATTCAGCTCGACAACAGATGGTCATTTCTATTGTTACTTGTTTCTTGCTTTCACGCCATGGCCATATCTATATCCATAGTTAAATTCTCGTTTTTTCTGTACATTATCGTATCATCTATATTCGCTACGTTCTACCTACTCTATCTTAATCACGAAAGCAGCTATGCACAGCACAGAATAGAACCAAGGTCGACTGTCATTCGGGAACAGCAGCGGCAGATTCCGTTCCACAACCAGATTGAACATTACAATGGTACACATTTAGAACAGTTAAAGATGTATACATTTTCAAAGAAACTGATGTATATAAAGTCATGAGAAAGGCTTTTGCAACTGCACTGGGTCCATCAAGAATTGTGCCGCACTACATACGAGCCAAGGCAAGAGCGCAAGCCGACGATGTGACAATACTGACACTCGTTACCCGCGACCGTCTAGATGTGCTTGGCCGTCTCGCTACCCGCTACCAAGGCCCCATTTCCGTCGCCATGCATGTTTCTGAGCAAGATGCGCCGAGACTTGTTCGAGAGCTCGAGGAATTTGTTCGTTCCAACGAGTTTGTAGAGCACCACGTTGATTTCCATCTCATCATTGACGTATTCGACCGGCAACTCAACATGTGGCGCAATGTTGCCAAGCTATTTGCACAGAGCGAATACGTCATGATGATCGATGTTGACTTTTACCTGAGCACGCTGCCGAACACATCGCTCCGAGCGTACCCCGACCTTATGCAAAAGATACAGCAAGGACGGGCTGCAGCCGTCGTGCCAGCTTTCGAGTATGTGCTCGAGCAGGGCGGCAAGGATCCAGCACAGTTTCCTAGACGCAAACAAGATTTGGTAAAACAGTGGCAAAGTAACAAGATTGAAATGTTCCACAGTGTTTGGCAAGCCGGGCACGGAGCGACCAATTACACGAAATGGATCCAAGCGACGCAGCCATATAAAGTCACAAATTATACGTATTCATACGAACCATACATCGTTTTCAAAAAGAATGGAACGCCGTGGTGCGATGAACGGTTTATTGGCTACGGGTCTAACAAGGCTGCTTGCTTGTACGAGATCTACCTGTCAGGGGTGGATTTCTTCGTTCTCCCCCATGATTTCATTATCCATCAGACACACAGCTATCCAGAAGAAACCAGGACGAGAGAGGTATGTTGCATCAGAAAGCATTGTCGTTGTTCTCACACTAAAAAAAAATTCGGTCTCACTTTGCAGCGATCCTACAACCGGAAACTGTACCGATTGTTCAGGGAAGAAACATGTCTAAAATATGCACGTAAAATGATCGCAGCGGACGAATGGAGATCGTCAAGATCTGCCAATCTTAGACATGAGTGCAGCAAAATCAAGACTTTTCAAACACTCGTATCTCCGTACCTCGCAGAAACTGACCTCTAGCAGAAAGAAAAGAATAATTTAGAAATGAAATTTGGTCTTAATGCACTTTGTATACACGCTTTTTAATCCTGCTACTACTGCAAGACTAGTGCTAATTTTTCGAAAGTATCAATGCTCCTGCTTTGATTATCATTGTAATAACTCCCACCCCCACACACTGCAGATGGGGTCAGACTGTCGGAAATAACATAAAACCGGTGCGAGTTCATTATCGACTCATTATTGGTTAATGTTGTAGATTCATAGCTTTCTTTTTTTTTCTGCTTTTCTGTTATCTCCATGATTGGTGTTCCTGAATAGTTCATGTCCTCCCTCAATCAGCAAGCGACAGCAGCAGAGGCAGCGTTTCTCATCCCGGAACCAATGGAGAAAATAGGGACGAGACGAGACGAATCAGGTACTACATCCCGCTTTGGAAACATCCTCTCGCAGATCCCACTTCAATGCACGTGTGTCAGATCTGACGAAACCACGCTCTTTTTGGTTAGCTGGTGCGACTCGACTCCGAACCAGCACTGGATACATCAGATAGAAATATAAAAGCATCGTCGTCAAGGTACAATCTTTTGCTGCTTACTCCAAACTGTTGGTTCGGTCCCTACTATAATGCATCTAATTTCTATCGCCTTGTCTGTTGCAACTCTCGGTGCTTCTGTCCTTGCAGCTGCTGGTTCCAGCTTCAAGGTACGGCAAGTTGGTGCCTTCCACACCAAGGATTTGCTTCTTTATCTCGGTAAGTTGTCTGCAAACGGTGTAAGGTATAAGGCATGCTAACATGTCTTTATTCCCCAGAAAACGAAGACGGTGTTCCAATGTCCTTCTTCCACGACGTTCCGCTGTATCCGGATCCCAAGAATACCAGCGTCGTCAACATGGTTGTCGAAATTCCTCGCTGGCACAATGCAAAGTTAGAGGTACTTTGTACGCTCTACGATATGTAGAATTGAAATGCTAAATAAGAGGAATGCAGATTGACCGAGAAACCCCTCTGAATCCAATCCACCAAGATACAAAGAATGACGTTTTGCGCTACATTGCAAACATCTTTCCCCACAAAGGATATCCCGGCAACTATGGCTCGATTCCGCAAACCTGGGAAGACATATATTACAAGACTCCGGAGACTGGTACTACCGGCGACAACGACCCTGTTGACATTATCGAGATCGGACAGGAAATCGGCTTCCCTGGCCAGATCAAGCAAGTCAAGTTTCTTGGCGGTCTGTTGATGCTGGACGACAATCAGACCGACTGGAAGTTGATTGCCTTGGATATCAACGACAAGTGGGCACCGCATGTAAATGGTAAGGATAAGATGGAAAAAAGAAAGGAGGAGGAGCTTTTTCGCTCACGCATTTTCAAGATATTTCCGATCTCGACCAGGTGGCGCCAGGATATCTTGAAGAGATCAGGGATTGGTACAAGATTTACAAGGTTCCGCAGAGTGGTCAACTCAACACCTTTGGATTTAACGGAGAGTTCAAGGATCACGTAAGTTGTCTTTCTCTCTTTCTCTCTTTGGAGACAATTTCGTACTCACCGTTTTGATTACAGCGTTACGTCCACGACGTGATTGTCATGGCCCACGATCATTGGACTGCATTGATTAACGGTACGACGCCGCGTGACAAGAAGGAATGGTATGAAGATTTTACACCACATACCAAAGAAACTATCGCTAACAACAAGGAAAAATTTCCTGTAGCACCAACTTGTCGAACGATAACTCGCCCTACAAGGTGAACGCTTCGAGCGACGTGGTCAAGAATGTGCCAAAGGTAAATGTGGTTTGAATTACTTGGCAGGCAGCAGCAGCACCAGTAGACTAAAAACCAATTGCAGGAGAAAATCCTGCCGGATGCACCGATCAATGCTACTGTCAATGAATTTTCCTTTTTGGCAAGCCAGTATCAGCAGCAACGTTAAAATTATTATAGAGTAATTATAATAATTATAAGGAGACAAATGTACAAGTACAAGGGCTCTTAGACTAAAGAAGAATAAATCTCAGTTACGAAATACCCTTGAAAAATTTCTTCCTCCACTTTTCCATTGCCTGTCTACGATGTTGATTGCCCTTGTTTCTTTGGTCCTATTATCGTGTGCACCCTTTGGCACATACGCACTGCCACGGACTGGTTCGTGTGCCGATGTGGATTGCTTGTATACGAGACGAATTGTAGGACAACTGCACACAAAAGACTTTGCAATATACATGGGTACGAACAGATACACAGCATTGTACGTTGGTTAATAACTAGTAGATACCCAGATGGTCGCGACGGTCTTGCGGTATCGCTCTTCCACGATATACCGCTGCAACCGGCAGCCCAGAATAATGGAAGTGTATATAATATGATTGTGGAGATACCAAGATGGGGAATCTCCAAGCTGGAGGTAAACTCAAGCCTAGTCACTGCAAGGGAAAAAACTCTCTAGCCTGACTTTAGCAGATCAACAAGGAAACTGTCATGAACCCGATTAAGCAGGATGTCAGTGACAACGGCGAGTTGCGTTACCTTCCGAACATTTATCCATACACTGGTTACCCAGTGAACTATGGGGCTTTTCCACAGACGTGGGAGGATCCCACCTTTACGACTCCTGAGACAGGTACCAAGGGCGACAATGACCCCATCGATGTCCTGGATATAGGGCAGCGGGAGGGCGAGCAGGGGGAAATCAAGCAGGTCAAAATCTTAGGAGGACTCGCCTTGATTGATACGGGCGAGACAGATTGGAAAGTTGTCACCATCGATATCCGCGACCCATTGGTAGATAAATTGAATGGTAAGAGAGAAACTCTTGCCCCGCTAAAGATGATTAAATAAACATTTTGAAAACGTTCTCAACGATCCACCTCGATCACCCGCCCTCGTAGACATTGGTGACGTTGAAAATTACTTTCCAGGATATTTGGATGGAATCCGCGAATGGTTTGCCGTCTACAAGCTTATGGAGACCGGCAAGCGAAACACTTTTGGGTTCAATGGACAATACCAGTCCAAGGTAAAAACTATTTAGCTAGAGAGAAACTTGTGATTTTCGAATATTTAAATATGTGTAGGATTATATGGAAGGCATTGTAAAGGAGACAAACGAGTTTTGGAAAGCGCTCGTAAATGGAAAACAGACTGACAAGGGTGACATCAAAACGTAAATGTTTATGTTTGTTTGTTATTGCTATCCGCTGCTGACACATTGATCTATGCAGCGTCAACCGTGAGGTCAAATCTTCCCCTTACATGGTCGGTCCCAACGACCCCGCAGTCCGAAACATCTCACCAGGGCAAGATCAGCCACCTGCTCCTTTGGATCCTTCAGACCTTGAATGGACATTCATTGGTGGTGCTCCCAGCCAGTAATTTAAAAGAAAAACGTCGTAGATGTTGATCATATTTTGTATACCTTGGCAATAATATCACCCATCAACTCAGGTTACCAATCCCTGACGATCCTTTTTCCTTTTTCATGCTTACGATACTGCATTGTCCGAGCCCATGCAGAGTACCTTTCCAAATCAAAAGACATTTCCGAGCACACCCCACAGTGTTAAAGACGATATTCCCACTGTATCTATGAACGAAGAACCGAAGTTTAAGGCAGAATATTGATCCTTGATATGATACAATTTCTGGATAAGATGCAAATAAAGAGAGGATAAAAAGCAAAAAGGTGAAAGGGAGGAATGTACAACAATGCAAGAGAATGAATCAAGAATAAAAATAAGAAAAAAGAGAATGTGTAAACATGAAGAGAGAGAGAGAGATTCTATGTGTAAATATATATATATGTCGATCATATCCTTTTCTTTTAGTTTGTGATCTGGACTTTGATGGCGCCGGTTGAGTAGTCGCCTGCAGTGTTGAAAGCCTCAATGGCATCCATGAAATCAAACGTGTGGGTGATCAAGTGGTCAATTTCGAGCTTGCCGCTGGCCATCAAGGCGACAGCGCGCGGGTAAGTGTGGTGGTAGCGGAAGAGACCACGAATATCGACTTCACGCATGGCAAAGTTGTTGACAGGAAGGGATTGGTCGTTCTTGCCTACACCGACAAGGCAACACGTACCAGCGTCGCGGGTGGCCATGATGGCTGTGCGGAAAGAAGACTCGATACCGGTGCATTCAAGGGTGTACTCTGCGCCTTCGCCGTTCAAAATGTCTCGGATTTCCTTGGCAGCTTCATAGTCTGGCTTCTTGACATCAACTTGGTATGTGTAATCAGCACCCATTTTCTTTGCGTATTCGAGGCGGGACGGTTGGACATCGGTGATGACGATAGGACTAATTCCAGTAGCTTTGGCAACAGCGAGAACGATCAAACCAATGGGACCAGCACCGGTGATGAGAAGGGAGCGGCCAAAAGAGGCACCGCAGCGTTCGATACCAGAAATGGCGACAGACAGAGGTTCCAAAAGAGCACCTTGTTCGTATGATACATTGTCTGGAATCCTAGAACCATGCATTAGCGTTCACCGAATCAAACAAACAAATAAATAGATCGCCTTCAACTTACTTGTGCAACCAACGTGCTGGATGGGTGATATATTTAGCAAGAAGACCGTCGTAAGGCGGGGTAGATTTGAATACGACTGTGGGGCACAGATGGTAGCGTCCGGCCATGCATTGAGAGCAGTGGCTGCAGGGGATACCACTAAATATGTAAAAAGTTTTGTTTAGCAATCCCGGAATTTCGATATGCATTGTGTTTTCATGCAAACTCACGCTTCAATGGCTACGCGATCACCTACTCGGAGGTTGGTGACACCTTCACCAACGGCAGTAACCACACCAGCGCTTTCGTGACCAAGCAATTGAGGGCGAGTGACAGGGAAAATACCAATCTCGCCATATTTCCAGAGATGGATGTCAGAGCCGCAGATGCCAGTAGCCTTCACTTGGACTTGCACTTCGCCGGCATTAGGATTAGGCATCGGAATTTCCACAACTTGGAGATCATCCTTCTTTTGGAGCAACACACCATAGTTCTTGGTGGTCTCATCTGGGATCACATAGTCTGGCTGGGTGGAGGAAGTGGTCTTGGTAGGCGACATAGTTGTGTGTTATATCAAAGAAAGAGGAGGGAAAGAAAAATGCGTCGGAATTCAAGTTCCACTATTTATACAGAATACAATCGCTATTGTAGCGAAACATACACGGAGTTTAACAGCTAAAGTCAAAGTATCCGACTATACTTCATTTGACAAGTGCCAGGCAACGCGGAAGAATGAAAACTTTGTTTCCAAATGGAGAATATTTTCAGGGATTGACTACCAATCAAAGGGGTCGCGCGTTTTCAGGCACGCATAACCACCCCCGCATTGCAGCCCAAAAAGGGCCGTCAAACACAGAATACACCACCCCCAACTCTTGCAGTAAACTGCGACCCGCGGTTTACAATACGCACCATAGCAACCCATCCCTAGGAGATCAACAAGCCAGCAACCAACCAAACAAGTCGTTTAGATACACAGAGAAAACGAAATGGGTGCTTTTATACGTCAATGTAGCAAAGTAAAAAACATTTGAAACCAAACAACAAATCTATAAAAAATCTACAGCGTCCTTGTAGTAGTCTACACGGCTGCTGTCGCCTTTTCTGCATACTTGGTCTGGTTAGCGACAGACCGCTCCTTCAGATGCTCCGGTGTATCTTCCGGAATTAGCCCAAATATCCGCTGACACAATGCCCTGCAAAAGAAACCGGGGTTAACGAAATCTGCAGTGAGTACATATGTCCTTCTAGATTAAAACTGCATAGCCAGATGCATAGTTGTGCCCATTATTTGCCATTTTTATTTCTTTCTTACCGTTTATCTTGCTTATTCAAGAGCACGCTTAGAGAAACCTTGCCGCGCCAGACTGGCAAGGCCATCGGCAAGAGCATCGACGACGAGTGCCTGGATAAACTGCGACGGACACGCGCGGGGGTGTGTGCGGGGGGTTGACCCGCCGGAGGATTATTAGTTAGAAGAGTCAAGACCAATTAAACTTTTGAACTAGCGTCCCACCCATCTCTCCTCCGCTGTTACTTACCAATCGCCCTTCGTGGCGGCTGGATCAAAATCGAAAACACAGCAGCCAAGATCTATACCGAAACAAGGTTAGCATCGTAATTTGGGGGAATGACACTATACATAGCACCCGAATACAGTAATGAATCCAATACTTGCCCATAGACTCCAGTTTAGACACTGTCGGCGGCTCAAGCTGAGAAATGTTCGGGTAAGCTTCAGTTAAAAGTGTCTTGAGCTCAGCAAATGACACCAATCGCACTCGTCGCTTGTCAGAGAGCATACTGTCGAGCAACGGTACTCCTTCACATGTCAATCTGAACGGCGTCTTCGCTGTTCCTTCTGCCGCTGACGACGATTGGCGCACAAACAATCGCACACCCGTCATGACCAGGTTCAACCGGTGGATATCCGCCGAAGCCAAAAGTTCCTTGACTGCTTTTGATACAAAGTAAATCGTCCTGCTCTTCTCCTTGCCTTCAGACCTGATCAAGAATTGGTCTCTAGGGAACCTGGGGTCCAAGCCATAGAAATCGCTGCATATAATTTTTTTAGCATGCTATCTACCTTTAATGAGAGATAAAATTAGTATACACGCTAAATACCTGATTTCGGCCAGTTCAGGGCTATCGGGCGAGAGCAGTTCAAACGGTGCTTCTTTTGAAGCACGACTGTCGCTCGCGGTGCTGACGCTAGCAGGTCGTTTGCTAGGTACCACGACATTCGTCGTCTCGTCCTGGTTGCTGCTGCTGCCTGCTGTCTCTGCACCGTCGTCCTCGGGAGTCTCGGCCAGCTCCGGTTCTTTTTCGACGACGAGCTGCTCTTGCTGATCACCGTTACCTTCCTGCATCATGCGTTCCGCTTGCGTCATAGGTTTGACCTTTTCAAATACGGCGACAAAGAAACCGCCTGTATCCTGAAGGTGCGGATAGATACGGATGCTAGCAAATGCACAGTTAACAACAAAGAGTTTCCCCCTTTCTTTTCCCCGGCGGGGCGATGTTACCATCGTTCCAGCGGAAGTTCTTGCACGTTTTCAGGTGGGAAAGCAGACTTGGGGAAACGTTTCCTCTGATTCTCATCTTCTATCTCGTCTACCGAGGAAATATACTTGCCATCCTTTGTCATGACCTAGAAGATACATAAAGTCAGTCAGGCAGGTACATCTACCCCCTTTCAGACCAACTGACCTTCCAGGTTTTTAGACCCGGTTTCCTCTTGAGTTCTGAAAGTTCGTTCGAGACATCCTTTAGTTCCAATGCACCTGCAGGAGGAGGATGAGGATGAGGAGAATTAATGTCTTGAAAATTCGCCGCAAAAAGATAAAGGTGTTACCATTTGTACGTCGCAGAACCTCGGCCACAACTGCTTCGTTCTCGATAGGGTTGAACGAGCAGGTCGAGTACACGATCCGTCCGCCGATCTTGGTCAAGCGGGCGCCGCGTAGAAAGATCTGGACCTGAGTGCTGTGAAATTTGTTGTTGCTGTTGGTGCACTGTCCACCCACCAAACTGATAAGGTTTGTGTTTACTTTACCTGTGCAAGGCTAATGCATTGCCCTGTGTCCACGTCGCCCAGATCCGCTCGTTTTTCCGGAGCGTGCCGTCGCCACTGTTGTTGTCGTAATACACAAAACGTGGTGTGAGTCATCTGATCCATTGTATCACAGTAAACAGCAAACAACTACTTGCCTGCAAGGGACATCGCACAAGACACGGTCGAATCGTAAAGGCAGCAGCGTCTTTTCTTGTTTTTCCGCATGAACGCGGATGCCTGGGAAATGTTGGCCATCGTGATTTGTTGCTACAAAGCAAGGTGATTGGAGTCGCTTGGATTGATGCACAAGCATGTAACTTCTTTTGAAGTCGGCATCGTTGGCAACTACCAGACCGGCTACAATGTGTGTGAGAGTGTAAGCCGTTAAGTACAAGAGCAGCAGCAACACCATTGTACTTGCCTGGTGTCTCATTGAATCGAACGTTAGCATGCACAGCTTCGATGCACTGAGCTGTTTTTGAGCCGGGAGCTGCGCACATATCGAGGACCCATTGGTGCGGTTGAATATCCATCAGCATGGGCGGAACCATGCTCACGGCCTCTTGTCTGCTTAAATTCCCCTATAATCCATTCCTTGTGAGTACACGACAACGCAGATCCGCAATTTGCTAGTTGAACAACGCACAACTTCAGTTTCCGTCACAATGAACTTGTGGAACTTTGCAAACTCGGGCGAACGTTTGATCACTTGCCGAGGAGCATGCACTTGCCACGCTAGTCTGTCAGGATACCTGTCGGTCGTCATTCGTCAGAGCAACGACTCACGCTGGACTTCGATGTAAATGAATTATTGTTACCATGGGATGGGCTTTGGAGGTTCGATGCGGACACCATCGATGGAGATATCTTGCATTGCCGGCACATATTCGTTCTCAACAATGTGCCTGATACTCATCGCATGGCTGCACAGTTACGATCCATTTAGTCAGATATTTCATTGCACACAAGCATATCGCGGGTAACACACACCTCCTAGTGCCGGTAATGCGGAAAGTGCTAGGCAAGGGGTTTTGCAGGGCGCTGTAGAATTCTTCAAACTCTTGCTCTAACAGAATCCCCTGATTCTATTATTTTCCAGCCAGCGCCGCTCATGTAAGCAAAAAGAACTCGAGATAAACAAGATAGAAAAAAACAACCTTATAGTAGCTCTTGAACTTTTCATTGTCCTTGACAGTAATGCGATCGCGCGGATCTACAGCGTTATTGCCTCCTCCTCGTGGATCCGCTTGCGAAGAGCCTGAATCAGCCTTATTCCCCTGCATCGCCTCTAATGAGTTCCTTTTCATTTCGCCCACTGTCCCGAGTCATACAGCATTCCGTTTCTGTCTTTTCCGATGACTGCCCATTTGCTTGCGTCCGCCCTTTCAGCAAAGTTATCTCAAAAAGTTTTCTGGCACATTTCCCCTTATCTGCACAAACAACGGAGTTTGGATCTATATTCTGCATGAAAAAACTTCTTCCTTCATTTTGTAAGGAGAAGAGATGGAGATGCAAGTTACTTGACATTAATATGTATATTTTACTATCTCTACAGGATATTGCAGTTCTGTTCACCCGCATCTAGGGGGAGGGCTTTGTTGCACATATAGAATACCAAAGACCTGGACGGGGATCAACCTTATCAATGCATTCTTTCTTTGCAGTCTCAATGTACCTTTCCATCTGATCTTTGGTTCCAAATTTGTCTGGATACATTCGTTGCAGTATCGGTTTTAGTCCTTCAAAAGCCGTGACAAAGTCCTCCCTTTCCAAAAAGATCGAGGCTGTGAGTTCTATCGCCGTTCTACTCGCTTTTGCTACTACATGTTCAGAGAACTTACCACGCTAGTTCTCCTAGCTTGGTTCCATCAAGAGCAGCGATACCCACTGTTCTCGCACGAATGTCCTGGAATTTGTACGTCTGCAACAGTTCTGGCAATTCCGCGCCGATACCCGGAACCATGCCGCGGCTCTTGACAAGGTTTGCAACTAGACGACGAGGACGTTACTACACCTGTTTCTTTTTGAAAACCCAGATCAAGCTTACGTACGTATTTGCATCAGATGGACCATTGTCGGTGGACCAACTCTGCTAGCAACTTCTACCTGTTGTAAATACCATCAGACAGGTGAGGTGCGGGTTGATGTTTCCTTATAATGCATGTTATCTTACATCGACTTCTTTTAGCTCTAGCCATCCTCCTGGTTTCAAGACCCGGAATAGCTCTGACAAACACTAGAAAAGATCGTGTTAATCGGTGGGAGAAGAATTTTAGTAGGGCGTCTGAACGGTACATTATTCCATCCATCTCTGGTCAATGCAGCAACAAGCAATCGTTGGTGGATGTAGTCAAAGTAATTGTCTGGAAACGGCAACTTCTCTGTCACGTTTGCAACTTGAAAGTGGCAGTTGAACGGCTTGATTTCATTGGGAAACTGCTCTGCAATATCAATACCGTGGAAAGTTGAGTGTGGGTACTGCTGGGCCATCTCTAACGTCCAAGTTGCAGGTCCTAGAACAGGCAGATCAATGTCGGCAGCTTTGCAAAAGGACAGAACAAGCCAATGTGTATGTACCGCAGGCAGAATCCAAGACGACGATTCCTCTTTCGAGTGCGTCTTGGACAGGTGCGTCAAAGTTACTTCCAAAAGCCAGTCGTATCATCCAATGCTGTTGGTGAAGTCTGTCCTTGTCTACGAGATTCGTTAACCCTTTCATCCTGGGTTTTTTCGGGAATCAGCAGTGTGATTTTATACCTTCATCATCTTCAGGCATAATATACGTGACGTCCGCCCGGTCGTGGTACACTCGACCATCGATCACTTTCTTGTTGGTCAGGTTGATGGCAGCAGGAGAAGAAGAAGAACTGGGCGAAACAGGAGGAGATGAAGGTGAACAAGATGTTACAGTTGAGCACATCCTAGTAGTCGTGGAAACGTCGTGCGTGGTCTGTAATTTAGGCTTGTGCTTCCCGCGCTTAAATATGTTTTTAAACAGCGTAGTAAAGATCATCCGGCTTTCGAATCAAGAGCAGCAATAATAGGAGAAGAGTCGTGTTGTGCGGCTTAAAGAACTCGTTCTTCCGTGGTACAACCAGGAATTGAGAAGCGAAGGGTGTGTAACTGAAAGTTTAGTGGTTCGACCGTGAAACCTGTTATGTTACGCCTAAGGCTCGGGCGCCCGCTCCGTGGTGATCAATGGGTCGCATATGGCAAGATACTTCTGTGCGGATGTTGGAAAAGAAAATTACATTAATAAGCTACATACCCAAGGATCCCGTTAGGTAGGTTGGAAAATACGTGTTGGGGATCCAGCGGGTACACGCATTTCGTACCTGCTTGAGAACCAGAACAGACAGTTTTGGTGCTACCACCGAGACATCGAGCATTTATCTTGAAATACATCGGCAACGCATCTTTTACCCAACAAAGAGAATTTGGTTATATATGCTGTATTCTCCATTCAAATGTAATATAGTAAGTAATATATATAAGTTGATTTATGGCTTTTGCGCATGGATACAGTAAAAAAGGCCGGGACGGGGATCTACTCTATCCAAGACCTCCTTTTTCACAGTGGCGATGTACTCTGCAAGCTGTTCTTCCGTGCCAAACTCGTCCGGGTACGATTTCTGCAACAGGGGTCGGATGCCGTTGAAAATCGCGACAAAATCGTCCCTGGGTAAGAACGCCAGTTGACAAGCTTATTTATATCCAAAGACATCGCGCCCTGGAGGCAAAGAAAGCAAGCTTACCATACAAGGTCACCTTGTGGAGTACCATCCAAAGCGGCAATACCAACGGTCCGACAATTAACATTTTGCATACCGAGGTCTCGCAAAAGCTGTGGGAGTTGCACTCCAATATCGGGGACCATGCCACGGCTCCTAAGCAAATCCACAACTTTTGTATTTTGTTAGCAGCAGCAGCAGCAGTGAAAAGTTCTACCAGTTTTCGCCGTAATATTTACAAATAACTCAAAGACGGTTCATTGCAGGTCCACCTATCTTTGCAGCATTGTCAATCTTGTACGTTATTAGTATCACATGTTAGTAAGCTACTTCTATCATATGCTAAATCGGCTATCAAGATAACACTCGATATATTTCTTACGTCAACTTCCTTGAATTCAATCCAGCCACCGGGTTTCAGGACTCGACTTATTTCTGACAGACAATGCAGCGGAAATATACGTATTTTAATATGCGTCACACAGCAACGTACTCTCTCAGTCGAATCAACTACAAGGACTTACGTTATCCCATGCTTGCTTTGATATAGCAGAAACTAGTAGGCGCTGATGGATGTAGTCAAAGTGATTATCAGGGAACGGTAACTTGTCAGTCAAACTTGCTATTTGAAATCGACAGTTTTCAGGGACATTCGCGGTGGGAAAAGTGGGGGCAATGTCTATGCCGTAGAACGTCGAGTTGGGATAATTTGAAGCCATATCGAGAGTCCAAGAGGCAGAACCTAAAGAGTAGCGATTGTTATTGACAGACATAAATTTACAATAGGAAGAACAACGACTACTTACCACACGCAGAATCCAGCACCGTGATGCCGCGCTGCAGGCCCTCTGCTACGGGCGAGTCAAAATTGGAGCCGAAAGCCAAGCGTAGCATGACATGCTGTTGATTTAGTCGGCTTTTCTCTATATTTTTATCAATGATTGCTGTTAACCTTGAAAAACAGAGGTCAACTTTTGAGTGTATGAACCTTCTTTATCCTCATGCAAAACATAAATGCTTTGGCTTGCGCTGGAGGAAGATGTAACTTCAGATGCCGTTGATGCCATTGCCCAGTTTGAAAACAACAACGAGGGAAAAAGAAGGCCTACTTGACGCACAAACTCGTGTTGCTACTATTGATAAAAATCTGGAGTCGAACTCTACAAGTCGTACAAACCAAAATGCGACAACCATGTACGACCATTTGTAAAATCTAAGCATGTGCATATCCCTGCAGCGGCGGTTGACGTACATGGTTAGCTGCGACAGCAAGTCGACGATTACATGCAAAAAAGGTGCATCTTCCTTCTCTCTGTGCATAAATGTATAAACTGGCAACTATATCTGACATTGTTTACTAAATCATTTCCCTTTCGGTATCGTTTAATAATAAATAGTACAGAGCATCATTGGGAGGTATAGGCGTAATCTTTGTGTGCTTACTCAATCGAGCTAATTACTCCCTCTCCATCAAGGAGAGGAGTTTGCTGCTACTACTGCTGCTGTTGCTGCCAGGTGCTAATCTTATTCGTAAACATGTTGATATATCCAAGCCAGCCTGATGTTCCAGTTCTTTTCAAAGCGGTTTTCGTGCACAGACCGCATACCAGAGTCCTGGACGTGGATCGATCTTTGACAGCGTTTCCTGCCGTACGTCTTCAATGTATTTCGCAAACTGCTCCGGTGTGCCGAATTCGTCGGGATACATTTTTTGCAACAGCGGTCTGATCGCATCAAAGATCGATACAAAGTCATCCCTAACAGCGTGTCATTAAATATGCATCCGACAAAGAAGTAAGCAATGTTTGTTGTTCAGTTGTAGCTTATAGCTTACCAGACAAGTTCACCGACTTTAGTGCCGTCCAATGCAGCTATGCCTACCGCCCGAGAACGGACATCTTCGAATCCAAGGTTCTTCAATAAACCTGGAAGTTCAACACCAATTTCTGGTACCATTCCACGGTCTCTAATAAACTTTGCAACTTTAACCAGCAAATCAGCGAAAATGTCGAAAAGTGGTGAGCAGGTGTAAAAAAAAGGGCGCGCTTACATATCACCCAAAGTCTGTTCATTGCAGGCCCGCCGATTTTTGCAGCGTTGTCGATCTACATATTAGGTGACATTTTTTTGTGTGAACAAAAACGCAATTCTTTTTCTTACATCGACTTCGTTGAATTCTACCCAGCCGCCCGGTTTGAGGACGCGCTTAAGCTCTGCCAAGCACTGGATGGGAAGGGAAAAAAAGAAGAGATGAGTATCTATCTAAACATGGACGTGAAAAAAGTAAAGACGATATCCTTACATTGTTCCATCCATCTTTCGTCAGAGCTACGACAAGTAGCCGCTGATGGATGTAATCAAAATAGCTGTCCGGGAACGGCAATCTCTCGGTGATATCTGCTACCTGAAAATGGCAGTTGGATGGTTTTATGACTCCAGGAAACTGGGGCGCGATATCTATGCCGTGGAACGTTGATTGCGGGTACGTGTGCGCCATTTCTAACGTCCACGTCGCAGGTCCTGTGTTGTTATTTTATCGTCAAGTGAGGAGATGATAAATAATAAGGAAAGAGAGAGAGAGAGTCTCTCAACAACGTGAAGCTGCGCGTAGTAACGTACCACAAGCAGAGTCCAGAACTGTGATACCCTTCTGCAACTGTTCCTCGACCGGGGAGCTGAAATTGCCGCCAAATGCCAGTTTTATCATCCAATGCTGCTGATGTAATCTGTCCTTGTCTGGATAAAAGCTGTTATGAGCGGTACGTACAATGTCTAGCAATAATAACGGTAAAAGAACCTTCGTCATCTTCGGGCATTATGTAGCTGATGCCTTCGCGATCGTGATATACGCGTCCGTCTATAATTTTCTTCTGGCCATTGCTGGTGGAGGACGTGGGCGTAGTGACAAACGACCCTGACTTTGTAGTAGCTGTGTAGGACGTTGATGTTTGCTGTTGTTGTTGCTGATGCTGAGCTGAACTTGTAATACTTTGCTGGTGCTGGTGTTCCTTTGATCGTCTTGATCGTACACTGCGCTTTTTAAATAGATTTTTAAAAAGCGTGGTAAGAATCATGACGCGGATCAGGAAACAAACAAACAAACAAAAAAACTAAAAGATCCCCGGGAAGGGAGGTGGACGCAACTATGGTTACTACTTATACAACGCAAACAGTGATACAGCTCAATTGAGAAGGCTGTGGGCCGTGTAACCAACGTGCCCAAACGAGTTGACCGGAAAGCATTGAGAAGCTTTTTCGTTGCATTGCCCAATGGGAGATTTCCGACTAGCCGAGTCGATCATCAACTTATTGGGTTTTCTTTCACAGTAGTGCTGCAAATTGAATTTGTTCAGGTCCAGCCAAAATGGGTTTGAGCTGCATTGGACAGTAGTATTAACGTACGATGGCGGTGGCCAAGCGTGTGATATGTCGTAAATAAGCCCGTTCTTATCTATCAATTTTGAACGGATATGTACATGTATCATGTTCAAATTACAGTGATTACAGCAATATTATCATAGAGCATTTAAAAGACATTGGTTATACGCCAATGCAGCCCATAGCACTACCGAGCGTTATAAGGTGAAGGCACTTTTGAGTTGGTTGAGTTTATTCGGGTCCATGCAGAGGATAATGATCGCTATACTTGTTCGTATGTACATTGAAGTACTTGCCATTTTTCTTTGTCTAGCCATATTCATCCATAGTTTATTCAGCATCACATAAGCCTTCGTTTCGTGCACGTAAGATTGTCGCGAGAACTCAAATGTGCCGCTTTTACCGAACAAATCTTTTGATCTGCCTCCAGAACTTGGCGTGTATCATCTGTCTCTCATCCATGTCAATACTTTATGTTGTGTTGGTTGCTCATGCTTTGAAAGCATGTACCAATCACATCGTCCTTTTGGTGAACGGTCGGCAAAAGCTTGTATGTTTGCAGCATATGTGAGTACCAATTGTACAGGTTAATGTCTATTCGTTCATCTTCATCGTCAGAAATGCCGCGAGAACTCTGTTGAAGGCTTGCATATCGCTAATTATCGAAATTGAGGTATCCCAGATACACGCCGTTTGCAGCCAAATGCACAGTCGAGATCTCTCCTTCGGCAGCTGACAATAGACTCTGTGTCAGTTGTATATGGATATGAACTATAATGCCCATGGATTCACGTACATCAATCTGGATTATCCAGCCTAGGATATGGTTGTGTACTTGGCTGTGCAAGGTGCTCAGAAGACAATCCACCAAGTCCTTTCCCTCGCGGACTAGCTTGCCCTCATTACGTAAGATCTTGTCATCCTTCCCGTCCTACCCGAGCCCGGTCGCATCGACGTCGTACGTTTTTCCGGCTTTATCCAGGACAAATCGAATGTCTATTTTAAAGCCCTTCACCGGTAGATTCGTAGTACATCGAATGCTTTTTGGCGGTGGTATACTAGAGGATACTTTTCCCACTGTAAAAACATCAGCACCGATGAAAATGAATTCCTAGAAGGACATTTCTCCTCACCTTATGATTCTTAATGGCGGGGAAAACGAAGTCAATTATCACCGCGTCTGTTCGCAACATCGTCATCTCCTAATACGGAATGTGTGACCATTTAGGACTTACTGATGAACCTTTCAGTGACCAACCTCATAGTCATCGTAGATAGCAGGTCGACGCATCGAACGCAAATCATGCTCCTCTGCAAAGTAACGGCGGATAACTTTATCACTGCGTGTTGCGACGTCGCAGTTGCTAATGTCAACTTTTGGCTGACGGTCTCGCAAAGCTGTGACAAGGACCTGGTCGACTGTAGACTTCATACAGAAAAAATCCACTGGATTCTTCTCCAAATGCGTCGAGGATGTCGTTTTCCGGCATACCGCGGGGCCGATATCGCCGCGTCTTCACTTGCATGATGGAAAAGAGACCATGCTTTTTCATTTCTCGCACCATCAGCAATCAGCGGCGAGCCAAACCAGGAATCAGCGATTATGGTTCGCCCTGAATGAAACCATGGCTTTGTGAGGCGACAGACGGACGCAATGTTCTTATGACTGTATTGGTCATCAAACTCTTGCGACACTCTATCGCCGCTGAAATCGAGCTAGATGATACAGTAGGTGGTCGTGTCTGCGACCGTCTTGTACTCCTGTCAACACGTGCGGCTTTCTAGGGAAATTCTTAATGTTTGGCTTCCCTTTACCGAGCCACTGGTTCATGCTCTCATCCACGCTTAAATAACGACCAGGCGTCAGGGCATCCTGCAAATTAGCATTGTATGCCCAGAGAAATCCACGAATTTGATAGAGGGGATCCTCTTGGTACCTATAATGATTGATTCAATAATATCTGTAAGTTTCTCAACAGTCTTAGGAAGAGTTTTGCTTACTGGGCGGCGTCAGGGCAACAGAGAAAACGTGCAACTTCGTTATAAACTTGAAGCGCTCGATCGTCATATAGTCACCAAAGTTGATCGTCAAGAGATTTGGAAATTCACCCCTATGCCAGTAGATATCATGGTCCTCCACTCGATCTGCAGTCATGATAACGAACAGAATATCAGGTACTCTGTGTAGGCGACAGGCTAAGAGTGCGCACTGCTGCTGGCTGCATGCTCGTTGATCGTTGGAAGCACTACTTCTTGGATGTGCGCTTCTGGAATGAAACGCAAAAAGTACTGTGCAGCAGAAGCATACTCTTTAGCTGGTAGGTGAAGTACACATTGGCCTTGTGTGCTTCTGCGGGGCTGGCGCTTCGATGTCCACAGCAACCTCGTGTTCCACCAGCAAAGGTCCATTTCCTCCTCCTCATTATCGCCTTGATCAACTCGCCTGAATCAAACTCTGCCGGGACAAGCAAAACATCTTCCATTAGGTCAGAAGTCCAGTCTTGCACAGTCGCTTGTCTGGAAGTAACACTGCGAGATGCCGACCGAGCTGCGGGACATGCTCCTTTGAAGCGCAGGCTAGTGCCGAAAAGAGACACCGGTTGATCTGGCAGCTGATCGAGTTTAACGGACCGAGGGGCACATGCAATGAGACTTGATCCGGCTACAATGTTATCCATGAGCTTAATGGCAGGCCCTTCAAGGGCGACCACGGTGCGCAGAGCCTCTGCAATAGGTGTTGAGTTCAAAAAGTGTGGTTTAGCAGAGATACGGGCGCCAGCAACTAAGATAAATGTAAAGATTTATGCAGGCAGACAGGCCCATGGTAATAATCGTAGGCCTCTCAGGAACACGGTACCTCATTGGCAGCTCAAAAAACCGCTTTATTGGGAGAAATCATCAGTTACCTACACAAACTCATCAACGTCTTGTCCTGTGTCGACATCACATAACTCTTGGTTGCGAAGAGATTTTCGGGTAAATTTTTTTCTTCTTGTTTTTTTTATTTTTATTTTTATTTTTATTTTTTCTTTTTTTAATGGGGGGGGGGATACCATGTGTCCCGCTTCTTGGTGACAACAGTATACGCCAGGGGTAGATCATTCTAAGTTTGCATGTATTCTATAATCGAATAACGCAAATTCAATTGTTGGTACGCGTGTAGGACAATGTATTCATGTACGGAGAATGGAGATGCCAACATCTGCCCGTGAATCGTTTACATTATTGAAGTTGGTTGATGTATTTGCGGCACTGAAGGTAAGATAAAAGTGCATAATTATTCCGGTGGTTTGCTCAAGCTTACTCACCCGGATTTTCTGTCAGATCATGTTGGATGCTTCCATGAATGTAATTCAAGAACTTGCAGACTCTCATGTACAATATATGGTTGAAAAAATGCTAGCAGAAAATGGTGGTGATGCGCACCCAAATCTTCGAACTCTGCTCAGCAACGACATCCGAAAGGGTCGTTTCCTCTGCTCACCAACCCCCAATTTATGACATGCTTTGCAGAGTCATGCAACTAAAGTCGGGTGGACATAGAGCGCCTAAACTGGAGTCGGATGGATGGATGTAACAGATCTGCTTCATCGCCTTCATTAGTGGAAAACATACCAAAAAACGATGTTTAGTGATAAATGTGATAATCATCGTATTTCGTATTAGAAGAAGAAATTTGGTTTCACTTGCTAAATCGATTGTACGTTGGCAAAATCATGCGTTTTACGTTGCTATGTCTGTATTTCATTGAACAGAAGACAGAAAAGCTTTCAGTGACTTTCATACGATAATCCTAACAGCCCATGAACTTTCGGTTTGAAATGAGAAGTGGAGTTCCTGCTGTAGGCCGAATTCTACGTCATATTTCTGAACACATACTATCTCTGCATGAAGTGCAGCCCCGAAGTAAAGGGCGATAATACTGTTAGGATAGATATTACTATTATAGATCGAGCATCCTTTCTGTACTCTGCTCTCCTAATATGACTCGGAGTCACATCCACCGTCTTCTAATCGATGAAGAATATACAATATCATTTCATATATGCAATGAAAAGCGAATATTACAAATGAATTCGGTTGCCTGGGGGTGGGCCTGATCAACTTCCGACTTCCAGCACTGTAGAAGTGGTATCTGTTCCCGTTTTTAACAATGATTGTTCGCAAACGACGCGTCGATTCACCAAGCACATGGTAGAACAGGAACGTGCACTGCACCTAAAATTACTGCATTTTTTCAGAGAGGGGTACAACAGCTAACCAAAAACGTCTTCTCCTGTGCCATGCATGCAGGTGATCAGCCATTGTAAACAAGCAGAAGAATCTTCGATTCAAAAAGGAGTGACAAACAGGTGGTTAACAAAAGTGGAAATCATTGTAAGCGTAACGGCGATTCCTGAAATAAAGCGAGAGACAATAGAATATATGTACACACTTGCGAAAGAGGAGAAAGCTTGTTGGGTTTGAACAATGCAGATGCTTATCGAGAAGATCACTGTGGGATGCCTTTGTACGACAGAAAACATTGACTTAAGAGAAAACACAGAAATGCCTTTCTCTAAAGGGCTGTCTACTATTTACCTCAAGCGGTAACAGCATTGGTAGGCTTTTGTGCCCAAATGGAGACCCAGTGACCTGCGCCTGCTTCTTCTTCAGCCGTGGTCGCTTCCTGCCGCACAGTCTCTATGTATTCTGCTAGCTTCTCCTCCGCGCTGAACTCGGCAGGGTATAACTTTGCTAACAATGGCTTGATTATTTCGAAAATCGATACGAAATCTTCCCTATTCCACCCCCGCCCGCCGCGTGTTAGGTCGTGCACCTAGAGCCATGTAAATGTACTACTACTTGCCACGCAAGCTGTCCCAACTTTGTCCCATCAAGCATTCGCGTTGTAACTGTTCGACTATGAATATCGCGCACGTTCATGATCTTCTCCAGCATGCTTGGTAGTTCCTGGACGATACCGGGCTCTATACCACGGGCCTTGATCAAATCCACGACTGAGCGTGGGTATAAGTTTTTCTGAATGCAAAGAAAAAAGTAAACGATAGAGCATTGCTTACACACTGTACACAGACGTTTCTGTGCCGGTCCGCCAGATGTGGTTGCATGTTGAAGCTAGTAGAGCAAAAGTTAAGAAGGGGCGATCTCTTTCAAGATATAAAAATCCTCCTTCTTACATCAAGTTCTTTCAGCTCAATCCAACCACCTGGTTTCAGTACTCGATAAAGCTCGGCGAGACACTAGATTTAAACAATGCAATGTTTGATGAGTTCGACGTGGCTGGAGTCAAATAATCTAGCAGGAGCACCTTGCCTTGTCCCATCCTTCTCTCGTCAGGCCAGCCACCAGTAAGCGCTGGTGAATGTAATCAAAATGGTTATCAGGGAAGGGAAGAGTTTCAGTGATGTTTGCAATTTGGAAGTGGCAGTTCCTGGGCTTAATTTGCTCTGGAAACTGATGTGCAATGTCGACGCCGTGGAAGGTGGAGTGCGGATAGGCGTTGGCCATTTCTAAAGACCACGTAGCAGGTCCTGTATATCTTACTTAGTTCCTTCTCTCTTTGTGTCTTTCATTTTATATAAATCATTTAGACCGATCTTACCGCATGCAGAGTCGAGTACAGTGATGCCGTTTTGCAACTCCTTTTCGACAGGCGCATCAAAGTTACCCCCAAATGCGAGGCGTAGCATCCAATGTTGCTGATGTAGTCTGTCCTTGTCTTCAGAGTAGCAAATTGATGATGTTTAACAACGATGATGATTTAGCGCTTCGGCAAAATTCAACTGTGTACCCTCATCGTCTTCCGGCATAATGTATGCAACATCTTGTCGATCGTGGTATATCCGTCCGTCAATGACTGTTTTACCCTCCTCTTGGATACTCTGCTGCGAAGCGGTAGGAACGGAGGATGAGATATTGCTCGTTGCTGCCGGCTGCTGGTGGGCCATTGTTGAACAAGCGGCGGAAACTTTGCGTTCTCGTTGCTTTTTCCGCTTCAGCGTAGGCCGGCTCTTTTTAAGAATCTTTTTAAATAGAGTTGCAAACAGGAACATCTCGTCGGCAACGACTGCCCCGGAAAAGAAACAGGCTGATGATTTATACCGTCGACAAGAGGTCGTACAGGGGAGTATGTGCGTGGAGTGTAAACTCAACTACTACACTGCTGCTGCTATTCCTTTTCCTTTCCAACAGCAAGAGTTGACTAAAGTTGTTTGCATGATGATCCCCTCGCATCAATCCTTTCTCTATGCAGAGCAAATATCGATCGTCAAGGCGGCAGTTCTGCTAACCTTACACACAAGGCTTGACTGGAGTGTGGAACCACATACCCAACTTTAAGCTTCTTCCAGTGCTCAGACATTAGAGGGGATGCAACGTGCCTTGGCGGGTCCCCGCCTTGGTTCAAAACGTGTTCAATGTATTACAAAGTTTAGATACCCGAACTTTCTCTTCACCTCTCCTGAAACACACTCACTCTTTGTAAATGCTTTCCTTGTTTGAGAGAGAAAGGGAGTGGCAGCAAACCTTATTTGCGCAATTCTCCGTTGTCCTACAAGTCTAGTAGCATCCTTTCCATTGCAGTATTTGGTGAGAAGCGTAGATACCTGCACTTTAGCATATTCGCTTTCGAGTGCTCGGTGGCACCTCCTCCGAGGTAGTAGCTTATTAAATAACTTTTGGCGCTGCTGTCACCTGTTTATTTCCTTTTCCTACAATAGCCCGCCTTTCTCTCTTCCTTTCTATGCTTGTACTACTTGTATTGCTATCATGGTTAGTACTACTTTCTCAGCATGCGTTCGTACCTGGTGTGTATAGTACAGTCGACTGCAAAATAATGCTGTAAAGTGTGAGCTCCGTTTACAGGCAGACAAGTAGATAGACTGAATTGGAATCACAGTGTCAGAGTTCAACCGAGCGAGGATCCTGAGAATAGAGAATATAAAGTATGCTAAACAGATGAAAACCTATCCAAAGAGTGCTGCTGGCATTGGTGCAGATAGAAAACAACCGCTGTTTTCGAAACCGTTACTCTCACCGTTGGCAAAAGTTAAAAGGTATGACTGGAAATCTGGGATATTAATAGATCGTTTTACTTCATTCCACCGTTGGACTGGCTCGTCAAGAGATATGGTTTCATACGCAATACCGTCGTTACAGGCTTTCCGCCGCCACCCGCTTTGCCACCCTATCCTAAAACCAGAAGCCTTCGCGGGCATTCCATTTTTGGAACTGCTGTCAGTCGCGCTGTCAAAAACGTCACGTTAGCAGCCAAGATTACACAAAGCTAAAATTGAACATGGTGGACCTAGAACTCACCCCAATGTAAAGGTGACACCAAGTTCCCAAAATCCATTTTCTTTTGCCCAAAACATGATGGGTTCTATATCCTACTGTGACTCATTGGTAAGAGAGATTCTCTCTACAAAGCTTCGTGTCTCTCGAGAATCAATATAAATACTCGCATACATTTATATACCGAGTGCGAGAGAAGAAAAGGTTGCATTTAGCTGTTAACGTGCTCGATCGATCATGTGTTTCTCGTGTTTAGGAAGGAAACTCAGTGATACACACTCGAAAAAAAAAACCTGCCGAGAGAACAACTTTAAGCATATCCATAGAATCGTCTGTGACCTTCTACGCAGATTGTCGTTAGCATTAGTTGTATCTGCGAGGTAAGGCGACCACAACAGAGTTTATATTATTAGTAAGCAAAAAGTTTGAATACATATGGCTTTTTTTTTCTTTGGCTACAGAGTAAAGCGACAGATACGAGGAGCGAGGGGGGTGGTTGGTGTGGAAACATAACTTGGTTGAGACGTCGTTCTTGAGATTTCCATACTTTTGCTGTATGTGAATTGGGTGTAAATGCTTGTGTAAGGAGGAGTGTGTAGAAGTATAGTACGTGTTTGCGTAAATGTTGCACGTATATGTGTGTTGTAAATGTATTGCGTGTGTGCGTATAAATGTTAACACTGTAAGTATGCGTATGACGGAGGATGGGGTAACGTAGATATCATCTTGTTTTCAGTTTGCTGGTTTTTGGGCATAAATGCAATACCACTTTGCGGTGGGTTCTCGTGTTTTGTTGATCGGATCCAACAGCTCTTGTTCGTATCTTTTGAGGAACTGAGCGCCGAGTTCTTCAGTACCGTATTCTTCGTACGTCTTGCCCATCAACGGTCTGAGGCCTTCGAACAGTGCCACAAAGTCCTCCCTGACAGAGACGCACCCTGTTAATCACGTTGTGTCCCGCGACCTTTCCTGTGCGTTGTCATACTTACCAGCCGAGTTTTCCGACCTTTGTACCATCTAGCAGCGTCATAGGGAACATTCGCGAATGAACGTTGTCGAAGCCAAAGTCCTTCAAAAGATGTGTTTGCAAGTCAATGGGGATTCCAGATAGCATTCCTTTCTTTTCAATGAATTCGGATACTAGAGTTATATCAGCACAAATTGTTCGCTTTAAATGGGCGCGCGACCAGTCTGTTTTGCTTACATCTTCCCCAGAATTCCTGAGAAACCGGGCCTCCACCCGACGCACATTGTTTGATCTATCCATTGTTGATCAGATGCTGGATGTTGTTTAGAGCGGATGTATATATTAATGCTTACATCGACTTCTTTGAACTCCACGTAGCCACCGGGTTTTAGCACCCTGTAGAGTTCCGACAAACACTGTGACGACGATGATGATTTTCAATGATAAGTCCCGGGAGCGCAGTGTAACATTCTCGCGACTCACATTGTGCCATCCATCTTTCGTCAGCGCAACAACCAATAGCCGCTGGTGGATGTAATCAAAGAAATTGTCGGGGAAAGGCAACTTTTCGGCTAAGCTGGCGACCTGGAAATCGCAGTTGGGAGGCTTGATGGTAACAGGGAACTAAATTGCACAATTAATCGTCAGGGTATACACCGGAAACAGTTTCTTTCCTTTTATTACCTGAGGCGCAATATCGATGCCGTAGAACTGTGAACGTGGGTAAGTATGGGACATTTCCAAAGTCCAAGTCCCAGGTCCTATGTTTTTTGTGTGAGATCTCCTAGTTTTCAATCGTATATCCCGTTGACGAGGATGAACGTACCGCATCCTGCATCCAAAACGGTGATACCGTCCTCGAGCATTTCAGTAACAGGGGCGTCAAAGTTGCTACCGAATGCCAGAGTGAGCATCCAATGCTGTTGGTGGAGTCGATCTTTGTCTAGAAGGAGCGAGTCAGCGAAAGTTGGTTCTTCGGGATGACACGTGATGCGCGGTAATCACCTTCGTCATCTCCAGGCAAAACGTAGTAAACGTTCTCGAGATTGTGGTAGGCGCGGCCATCGATGATAGTTCTCGTAGCTGTAGTTGTCGTCGATGTGTTTGAATGAGTGGCAGGGGAGGAGGTCGACGACGATCCTTTTGACACTTCCGAACTGCTATTCGTTGGCGAGGATGTACCTGCTGTAGATGAATCGTTTATGTAACGCCGTCGCTTTGGCATGAATTTCCGGAATAATACGTAAAAGGACATGGTTGCGTTTCGCTTCTTCTCTCCCGTAAGCAATGGTGTAAAAGGTGAGGGGAGATGAAAGAAAAGCGAAGAACAAAGATTGGGTGTCTTAGGCCGCCAAATTCTTGTCTCTCTTTATATGATATGCAGTGCCTCAAGGTCGCACGATGTGTAACCTTTCATCGGAGACCCTAGCCGTGCCAATCTTCTTCTGTTCTCCCTAACCGCACTAGCCAATAGCCTTTGCGATCCTGGACCAACGATCATCCAGACCTTTCTTTTCAAGTCAACAGCTGATTTATCTTTCGATCAGCAAATTCTACCACCGTTCTTCTTATCTGCCTTTTTTATTTTGTGTTATTTATAGTCTCTCTCCTTTCGTCGCAGCAACAGTGTTTAGAGTAGTACACGGAACAAGAGTTGATATTAATTAGGAAAAAGGACAGTAATAAATTCATCTTTTACAGATTGCTAGTGCCGGCAGCCCAAGTCTTTCGCAGAAATTCGACTGTCTGTGCGACAGCCGCTTGCGCTTGCGGTTTGTCAAACTCTGGCACTGTCAGGAATCCATGCTGGACACCAATGTACCGGACAGGAACTGCGTTGACGCCTGCCTTAATCAGTTGCTTGGCGTATTGTTCAGCCTCGTCGCGCAAGACATCGTACTCTGCGGTCATGATTAAGGCTGGCGGCAGTCCAGATAATTGCTCCGCGGTGGCGTTGCACGGTGCCACCTTGCCTTCCCGCCGTTCCTCCAGAGGGGCATATGCGTCCCAGACATACTGCATCACATGACGAGCGACCTTGTTGTTGTCCTTAAACTTGATATACGACTCGGTATCAAAGTTGGTCCCTAAAACTGGGTAATACAGGATTTGCGACTTGATCGCGGAGTTGCCTCGTTCTTTGGCAAGAACTAGGAGACTGTTAGATATCTGGTAAAGAGAAGGAGAACCTAAAATGGTTATTGATGACTTACTACAAAGCGCTGCAGACAGATTACCACCGGCACTGTCTCCTGCCACGCTAATGCGTTTCGGGTCGATGCGAATGTGCGCCGCATTTTCAACAGTCCAGCACAGCGCAGCGTAGCATTCCTCGAGCGCTGTAGGATATCTTGCTTCAGGGCTTGGCGAGTAATCTACAAAGATCACAACAGCTGGAACCTGATTGGCCAGCTAAAAGAACGAGAGATTAGATTATTACAAAAAGTAAATAAATAATAAAATTCGAGTTACAGCCAATTTTTTCTCAACACGGAATCAAGAAAGAATATAGCAATTGTATGTATATATACCTCATGCACAAGACTACCATGCGTATGCATACTGCCAAAGACCCATCCGCCACCGTGCAAGAATAGAATTGCTGGGAGTGTCTTTGTTTCCGAGCCCTTTGGATGCACAACGCTGATGTTCACTGATACGTTGCTTGGTCCCCCGGAGATCCGCAGGTCCTGACGTACAACGTTGTCAGGAGGGGGGATCTTTTATTACGCAGAAGCAGGCTGTTGTGAGTAGAGCATTGGAGAACCAACTTGCAGCAGCAGCAGCAGTAGCATGTACCTTACCTTTGCTGCCATGACATCAAATCCTTTACGGACGTTAGCTGGTATTGTGGCTTCCTCGGGGGATCCCAAATTAAGCTCGCTTTGGAATAGGCCAACAAGTAGCGGATGCAACGGAAAAGGTTTGTACTGCTGCATATCTACAAGGTACAGAAGCAATGGTAAAAAGAGTATCTTTTTGTATGGGGTTGACGTCCCTTTTTTTCTCTTCCGATTATTCCGCCTTTGTTTCAATTATGCTGACGCTGGTAAATTCACACACAAGAAATTCATTCTTTCACTCTCTCACACACGTGGACTCATCTGTCTTATCTTTTTTCCCTGGAGCAACAAGTCGCGTACCAAAGCTTCTGCATTTCAGCCCCTGAAGGGGTTCCCTGGAAAAATAGAAGCTGCGTTTTCTTGGCAACCGGGTTCCTAGAGCTTTTGCACGCGGTGACGACGACGTTGCCTGGAGACAGAGAGATGAAAAGAAAGTCTCGCAAAGTTTATTCATGGTAATTAAGGTAGCAACATCGCTGCAAACAGATATACAAATAAACTCCACCAGCACCGTGGAAAAGGCAACAAAAAGGCAAAGTCCATCTCTATATTGTTACGCGAAAAAGGGATCTGCCGCCGCATAAGTTTCTGCAAATCCTTTCTACGCAAGAACATTTCAATGAAAACAACATATAGTCTATTATTCACCTAAAGGGAAAAGATAACCCGTCGGCTTTTCTTCCCCTTCTCTCCCTCTCTCTCTCTCTCTCTGTCTCTCTATCTCTCTTTTCTTCATTCTTATTCTCTATATCTATCTTTTTTTCTATTCACGACGCTATGTTGTTCTGGCCAAAGCTGTTGAGCATTGCGCACGCGATCGCGTCCAGTGTACGGCCGTTCCTACCACTGTACCTTTCGCACTTTTTGGGATTCACATGCAGCGAGATTGGAGCACTGCTGGCTGTTCCTCTGGCGTTGCGCGCCGTGTCGTTAGGGTTTTGGACAGTGTTGATTGTGGATCAGCGACCGCAGCTGCAAGGATTCTTCATGGCGCTGCTGACAGCCATTGGGACGGTCGGACTCGTGCTGCTGTTCTGGATTCCGCCCCATTCACCATTTGCATGGTCCGCCGCTCTCGTGTGCATGTTACTGGACGGCATCTTTTACCAGCCTTTGGGCGTCCTCATTGATAGTGCAATTATTAAAATCCTTGGCAACTACAAGATCCTCTTTTATGGTAAGCAAAGATGAGCTTAGGTGTATACCCATTCTATGTAACTTGAAGGGGGACTGAGAGAGAGTATGGACGTATAATATATATGATACAAGATGCCCAGCGGCAATGGGGATATCTCGCTTCGGCAATCATGGCCGTCATTATAGGCTGGTCATTGGACGAAGATCACGACTTTGATACTTTAATGGGGATGGTTCTCACGGGATCCATCTTGCTGTCGCTGCTATCTCTATCTACTACGGTTTCACCCGCGGATCCAGCCCTTTTAGGTGTGCAGCACTTAGTAGTAGATGATGATCAGCTCCTCGCTCCTGCAGGCGAGCATTCACCGTTGCTCAAATCTACCCAGGATCTCTCAACGACGACCACAGTGATATCCTACAGCGAGCGGCCTCCATTGTCCAATCGCTTTTACAGACCCTACTGCCTTTTCAACGAGCAATTGTCGCATATTTCCGAGGAGGAGGATTCTAGCCAACTGCAACGCGTTGCCAGCGACGCTTCTGCCCGCCAGTATGCAAACAGCACCATTGAAGAGGAGGAATCAGCAACAGCAACAGCAGCAGCAGCAGTGGCAGAAATTCCAGATATTGAAAGCGTATGCTCCTCAGGACAGTACTGGGCTGCCAACACGACGGCCTCGACGACAGCCAACAATATACACGACGACGAGCTTTTTAACTTTGTGCCCTCGCTTCCGCTAGTATTGTTTCCTTCGCCGACGCCGGAAAGTCCAATGATCGCTCTCGCTGCAACCGTCCTAGCATTCCCGGACGACGAGCCCGATACAGGGCCCATGTTTGTGATCTGTCTCCTGAGTACAATGGCGCTGCTGGGTATCGCCTCAGCCGCCGTAAATGCACTCATGTATATTTATCTGCACGATAATTTGGGCCTGCCGATGCATCTCGTCGGGCTTGTGGGCATGTTGGACATTGCAGCGCACGTTGCTGCTAGACACTTGGTGCGCTGGGTAAGGGAGGAGGGAACATCCACGCGGCGTGGTTCTTTTATATAAATATTAAAACTCTTTTCACAGCTTGTGCATCGTTGTCGTCACCTAGTAACAATTGTCCATTTGCTGCTATTCGCTTGTCTGCTTGGATACAGCTGCCTGCGCCCTGGCCACGTCGTTGTCCACGCAGCGGCTGTAGCGCTGCAAATCATGCAAAGTAAGTAACAGCATGAATGGACACGGCGATTATTATTACATTAACTCTGGTGGCGAAAAAAAAAATAGTTTTCGGTTTCCAGGCAATATGGCTCGTGGCTGTCCGCCAGATGGATAACATGTTTATGGCTATGGGGCAGCGGCGTCGTATGGACTTAAGAGCCAAGATGTCGGCCTTGTACAGTAGCCTTGGACCTGCTTTGGGCGCTCTGTTAGCAGGGTACATTGCCGATCGCGGTGGAAATAACCATGACTTTACGCTACTTTTCCGCGTTGCAGCTATGCTTGTTGCTGTGGATTCCCCGGTGTCCTGGTACTGGTCCACGTTCACCATTGAGTGATGGTGCCACTGTGACGCACAGCCGCGATGTCGCATTATACCCTATCCTCTCTCTATTGTATATATATTTAACATCTTCTCGTCAATGTATATGTAACCCGTATTCCAGACAAATTAGAGTGCAATGTACACAGAAGCTGCTCTTGTATTGAGTTCTCAAAAAAAGAGTTTGGCAGGTAGGGAGGAGAGACAGAGAGAGATGATTTTACAAAACAATGATCTGTAAGGGGTGCCAGATCATAGAGAGGAAAAGAATGACCGACAGGATGGATAAATAAGACAAGTTAAATGTGAGAGTGAAAGAGTGGAATGACAGATAGATAGTACGAGAGAGAGAATGTGTGAGACGGAGAGAGATTACTTTATGTATGCTTAATTGTGTGCGCGTGTGTGTGTGTGTGTGTGAGTGTCTGTGCATACATTTTAATTCGAGACGTCTTATGAATTTTCCATTCTCTCACTCTTCCATGTCAAAAACATCCTCGCTGTCATTGTTGAGCACGGAGAAGGGGTTGTAGGTCTTCTTTCTTTCTTCCTCTTCACGCTTTGCCTCGGCCGCCTTTCGATAGGCAGCTGCGTTGGGATGAAGCGTATCCTGGCCACCGGTCTTGGTAACACCAGCAATGTAAGCCATCTTGGTAGGTGGGGTCTTTGCGAGCTGGCTGTTGGAGAGCGCCAACAGGGTGTTTCGATCGTAGATAACGCGAGTGCCTGGGAAAGATATATATGATGAATCACAAAAAAAATTTCCACAAGACAAACGTTGTGCAATGTGTGTCTTACCACCAGGAGTGGAGCCGTAGATTGTGCCGTGAGGAGTCGTCGAGTAGTTGGCGGGGAGAGGTGCGTCAGCGTCGGCGCGACGAATGTTGACAGGTGCAGCGGTTGACATTTTCCCAAAGCTCTGTGTGAGAGAGAAAGAGAGGAGAAAAAGAGAACCCAGTCTCTGCTGCTGTTGCACCACCTCTCACTTGATTTTTTGCATTCCGCTTTAACCCCTTTTAGGGTCACGTTACATCCTGCCTGCCTGCCTGTTTATTACTACTACCACTATTGTTCCCCACCAGTTGAAAACAAACAAGGTTAGGGGGCGGGAAATGACGTACAGGAACGTGTCCAGTTTCCAAGTACTCCAGAGAAATTTTACGACGAACACAGCAACGGTCCAGAAAGCCAATGGCACCGTCCTCACACTGGGCACCGGCGGCCCTTACACCATTGACGACGCGCACAGTGTCTATGTAGGCGACATTTGGTTCATGCTCGGCCAGAGTAACATGCGCGGTCATGGTTTCTACGAGGATCTGGTCACAGGAGAGCGACGTACATGCACACCCGTCCCTTCGATCCACTTGTTCCAGTCAAACGAGACGTGGGCGGTCGCAACCGATCCCACCCATCGCCTCATCGACTCGCCGCGAAAAGTACACCACAGAATACCAGATCCAACCGTGCGCGACCCGAGTATCCTTCAAGTACGCGGTGCGTCGCTTGGGTTGCCGTTCGCAATCGCGTATCAAAAGCTGAATAACAATGTACCTGTCGGTTTGGTCGCGTGCGCGCACGGCGGCACATCCTTGGCCCAGTGGATGGAAGAAGATGATGAAGATGCGAAGCAAAACACTCTATTCGGTGCATACCGTGCTCGCGCCGAGATCGTGGGCGATCGGTGCGCAGGCATCCTGTGGTGCCAGGGCGAGACCGATGCGTGCTCGGCACGAGAAATCTATGAACGATACGGCGACCGTTTTGAAACATTCTTAAACACTCTAAAGAATGAAAAGCCCGCGGTTGCTATTGTCCAGATCGGGCGCCACGTCGCTGAGGATACTTCAGATCAAGCATGGGAAGCAGGTCTAGGATGGGATGCAGTTCGGTTAGCAAACGCGAATGCAGCCGCTGCGCACGTGGCTGTTGTTTCCAGCATAGATTGCGAACTGGACGACGGGATACACTTGTCTGCACGGGGATTGAGTGTTGTTGGTGAGCGATTAGCCAAGGCAGCCACTCTAGCTATCCTCGGACGCGGCTTTGAAGCAAGCCCAGTCATGGAGTCTGCGGTCTATGAGGAAATGAAACGGGGAAGCGTCGTGGTCAGGTCCATTAAAGTCGCTTTTCGTCATGTTCATCAAGGCTGGGACCCCACGATAGAATCCGTCCAGGGCTTCAGCATCACCGACTTCTGCGGTCTGGTTGAATTCCGAGCCATCCTTTCAGCGCGTATAGAGAATTACAATACAGTTCGCATTTTATTGACAAATGACATTGAAAGGGCAAAACGACGGCCTTTCGGGGGGTGTATCAGAGTATACTATGGCCGCGGAAAGAATCCAACTTGTAATTTGAGAACGAGAGATGGTATGGCACCTCTAGCCCATTATTTCGACACACAAATAAAAAATACATGGTCATGATCATGGAACTTAAAAAATGGCCCCCGCTGCCTTGCTGCCAACTAGAAGAGTAAATTGTTGTTAATATTGGCCTGGGAAAACACGCAAGTCTGCGTCTACTTACTAGTTGCTCCAAAGCCCCACGTAGCAGCTGTTGCTACGTGACCTCCAAACTTTTTGGCCATGTTTTGCACTTTGCCTTGCTCGTGCTGTTCGCCTCCCTCGCCAGCTGCTGGAGCTGGAGCTGCGGGAGGAGCTGCGTATTGTTGAATAGGCGGCTGCTGAGGAGGTGCAGGAGAGTAGTACATTGTAGTTGGCGGCGGAGGATAGCTGTATGGCGGAAGCGTTGCAGCGTTGTTGTTATTATTATTTGCAGCAGCAACGGGAGGGGAGGTGGTGGTAGCGGCAGGCGCGGCGGTGGCACAGTCTTTAGCTGGTGTACTATATATAGATGACAGAAGTTAGCATGTGGTATTATGGTAATTTATCTTGTTCAACAACTTGCGCTATTTTTTGGACATGATTTTGAGGGAAGATACCGGTCTTGCCGTTGAGTTCTCCACGCCACCAGTCACCGTTCACTGGTATAGTAATGTTAGCTCCAAGTCTTAAACTTTAGATGGTGGGTTGATATTACCATATTCCGTTACTTTGATGATATCGCCTTGGCGGAACGAAAGGTCGGTCGAAGGATCGTCTCCATTGTAGTCGTACAGCGCTTCTGCAATGGCAAGCGGTTCTGGCTCGGGAGTGTATGCAGGTGGTGGTGGAGGCGGTTGCGGAGCAGCAGCAGCTTGCTTTGGTGGTAATACATGGACAACAGGCGCAGGTACTGGCTGCGAACGAGGTGCCGGCTTGGGTATCTCTTGACTACTGACGTTGTTAGATCGTCGTGCCGGCAGCTTGGGTATAGAGTTCTCGCGAGGTGCAGCCGCAGGCGCGAGCCGAGGACTGACGCCTGCTGATTTCCGCGTAGGAAGTGGAGGCTTGTGAGTAGTAGAAGTGCTGGTCGTAACTGCTGGTGCTGGCGACAACGCTGCTGGTGCTGGTGCTGCGCTTTGCACCCGGGAAGGAAGGAGTGCGACGATGTCGTTATAGGTCTTGTCGTTTAGGAATCTGTTGTCCCTGAGAAACACGAGGTCCTTTTGAATGGACGCGAGCATGTAATTGGCCAAGACGACATCTCGCTCGCTCATGGTTTGGAATGAAAGGACTGTAAGGCGGAAAAAAAAGGCTCGGAGAAAGGATGCAGGAGAGAATTGTCCAATTTAGGAAACGGCGTTTTGTTGATGCCAAGGCTTCGAAATTAAGTTTCGACATGTCATCTTTCTTAAACTGATTGTATTCTGATGACATGATACTATAGCATAAATCACTCTGACCATATATATATATGTAATAAGAGAGTCTTAGAGGTTGAAAGGCAAGTTCCTTTTTCAAGAATATATTTCCGGTTTCCTTGTTGACTTTGCGCACGACTAAGAATTAGACAGTTAGGAAAATATCATTTTCGGATGGCCTTATTGATAGATATAATGATAGGTTCCTGTAAGGACTTCAAAGTACAGGTAGATATCAAGTCTTTGGAATATTTGACCGTTTTCTGTTTGAGGACTCACGCGTCTGTGCTACAAAAGTCTGAAATGCGAGAGAGCGCTAGAGGCTTGGTTCAATGATCCCATTTTTCCTCGAGCAACTGGCAAACATCAATGTTGCTCGCGCAACCATAGCAGGGGATTCAAACTGTTCAGTCGAAGATGCTCTTGAAATCAAGAATAACTCTCTACGCCTAGGCTCTCAAGTGATTATAGACTTTGACGCTTTGAATCTAAAGGTCGATCCAAGCGTTCTGGTTATTTCTCCTAGCAACGACGACAGCAGCAGTACTCAGTACTATGATGTGAAACTGTCGCTGACAGGAAGGCAGCAGCAGCAACAGCAAGCAACGGACGGAAACTTATCCGCTTGGACTGCTGACAATCCTCGCAACGTTTCGAGTCTCGCGTGTCGCGCGTGCAAAAAGGAGCTAGTTAAAGGTCTAGGAAACAGCAAAGACTTGCCGTCCGAGCATTGGTACGAATTGGTTGAATGCTGGATATGTCATGAAACCAAACCGGAAGAGCACCGTGCGCGAATGCAGCCCATTCTGGCGCGAGAGAATACTCTTTTGGTTGGTGCAAGCTACGCGCTCGTACATGCTGATAATGCTGTGCGAGAGAACATCCAAGTTGATACGGACATTGCTGCAACAATAAAGGTATGTTTTCTTTTCTTTATCTTATTCTCGCACGGATCTCCAAGAAGGCCGTCGATGCGTTAGAGGTGCTCGATATGGCCGATACAGGGATCCAAGATTAAAGCCAAAATTCAATGCCGTCAAACAGTTTGCTGGAAAGAGCTCTTGTCCAGCGAACTACTACAATGGCAAACATACATTCCTGTCTTTATCAGCTTTTCAGAAAACTGTCTTACTGATAAGTTATTCGACATTTTTCTAGTGGGACACGGCGCCGTCAGCAAAGTGGATACCCGTCAGCTGCTCTCAATGCCATGCTCCTATCGGTGAAGGGCAATACAATGACGGGGTAGAAAACTTTCTGGCCGCAAAGCTGTATAAATACGCAGTTTCGACATTACCGCAATGCGAGAGCTTACCGGCATTCATGGATATCTTTCGAGGCGATCTGCTGGATGCAGCGAAAGCGCACGCTACATACAAGTTTTTGGTCCAAGGGCGTAAAAGTGGACAAATCTATGCATTGGTATGAGAACAGGATATGTTCCGATTGGATAAAGGCTGTGTTAATTAATACTTTTATTTACAGATATGGTTGTTTAATTTTGACACACGCATTGTTTACAATGGCGGATTTGCAGAAGAGGGCAGCGTTCACGGACAGGCTAGCAGTGAGCGAGGTAACGGTTGACTTGCAAATGATTATGTAAACCTGACGACTAATTATAAACAGTGATGAAAGTACTTTACATGGATTGCGCTGAAGATCCAGGTCGTCTGGACGACTGGAGTAACGACAAAACAGTTGATCATCTGAGCTATCCTGATATGCATTGTCGTGAGTTGGTTGATACCATCAAGCGCTCGACGCTGTTGCTTCCACCACACATGCGTACGATGGACAACCCTGTTATGCCGATGCTGCACAATTTCTCGGTCGGCTTCATCAAATATTAGAAAGGTGTGCGGCATTACAAAAACATGCAAATCTCCCGGGGATTGTTGTTGTCTCACTTGCTGTTCAGCGAACCCCTTTCCCCATCCCCTCTAGAGGGAACCCTTTTTTTCCCTTTCCATTTGTATATATACATCTTTTTTAGTGTCATGGACACCTTACCTGTCGAAATAGTCGACATTGTATTAAACTACCTTGCACCATCCGATCTCGCTTCCGCTTGCAGCGTCAGTCGTACATGGTTACATATAATTTCCCCTCGATTATACCGCCGTCCGGCCTTGCGCACACACAAACAACTGGAACTCTTTGCCAACAATTCGAGCAGACTGCATGCTCACGTGGTACGACTCGATCTACGACGGGTTGGCGACTACGTGACAGACACAACGGCAGCGCAGCTGGTCCGATGCTCGTCCGTGCAACACATGGATCTGAGCGGCTGTAAAGCTTTATCGTCACATGGCATTGATACCCTGCTGCGAACATCGATAACTTCGGTGTCGTCGGTGCTGCTGGCCAGCTGCTCGCTGTCGCAAACAACGCTAGACATCCTGCGCCGAGCAAGCACTACAGCACAGCTGCAAACATTAAATTTGAGCAACACCAAAATCTCGCCCTGCTGGTCTATCGACGCCTCCAACGATCTGAACTGTTTGGTCGCTGGAGTCGCTTCAAACCGTATCACCCGGCTGGACTTGTCATACTGCGCATGGGTCAGTGACTCGACGCTGGAGAACCTCGGCTTGGGTATGCCTCGTCTAGAATGGCTCAGCCTACGTTGGTGCCAGGACGTCTCGCAACTTGCTGCAGAGAAACTCGTGGGTAGATTGCGGAATTTACGATATCTCGATGCTAGATGTATACCGGCTATAGCAGAATCTCAAGTTGTCGCTTTCTTTAACGACCATCCGTCACTTGAAGAATGTATATTCAGCAAGAAGCGATGTGCCATGACCGCCCGCCGAAGCACGGAAGCGTTTGAAATATTGAAATAATATATCGTAAAACAAAAGGAAATAAAAATGTTGAAAAAAAAAACAACACAAAGTAGTATCATATTTAACAGCATACAGTATCCAGGCGTTCTAAAATGCATGGAGTATAACTTAGATCAAGAACGGAAGGGAATATGTAGTAAATGGAGAGAATTTCAGGTAAAAAAGATATTTAGCCTTTGATGGTTTGAATCGGGCCCTGGTAATCGTGGCGGCCTTTGATGTACCAGAAGCCAAGTGAGAATAGCATGACAAAGCCGATCATGAGACAGCTCCAGTTCATCGTCACTGCAGTGACAGGATGCACGCTGGGAATACACAGGATGACGCTGAAGAAGGCGATCCACGCTACAGCGATGAAATTAATTGGTACGCTGTAGCGACCGAGGTTAAATGGGCCCTTTTCCATTTCCTTGCGTTTCCACAATAGACGACAGAGGAACGGCAAGCCGTAAGCAACGTTGACGCAGATGACGGCTGTGCTCATGATGGCTGACCAATACACCTCGCTTCCAAAGGACTAAATCGAGTGATGAGCAACATGTATCATTATGCGTTGGCTGGGTGGAAGACTTACTGGCATGATGATAATAATGCAGATGATGCCTTGCAACGTAAGAATACGTACAGGCATTTGCGACTTGCTATGCAGCTTGTACCAGATATGATGTGCAGGGACGCATTCGTCGCGTGCCATGGCCCACAGTGTCTGAGCGCACGCAACCATCGAGTTACACAAGGATCCAAACTGGATGACAGCCAATATGACAAGGAAGAAAGCCGTGAGAGAAGGATTTCTGGTAGCTCTCAAAAACAACGTCGCAACAGGCATTGATGATGCTTGAATTTCTTGTACATCCTGTATAGAAAACAGTGTGGAAATGCACAGGACAATGGCCTGAAAAACCGCGCTTGAAACGGCGATCAGGATACCTCGCGGACCCGTTCTGTCAGCATTCTTTGTGCCTTCTGCGATCTGCGCTCTGTTGTTTAGCACAATATTAGTAAACATTCAAACTTGGTACTGAGCGTTGAATCTGCTGCTTACCCGTTTTCGAAGCCAATGAACGACCAGCCAGCTTGCAAGAGTCCCAACAAGAATGCTAGTCCATCGTTGCTATAGCCAGTTTGGTTCTCAAACTTTGTAAACACCCAGTTGGCATCCGGATGCGTTTGTGCCATGACAGGGACAGCAATGACAACAATGATCGTGCCGATAGTTACCCAATAGATCATGAATTTGTTGAGCCATGCACTGAGGCGTAGTCCCAGACTGCAGTATATGACGCCAAGGATAATCAGCAAAATGTAAAGACCCACGTAGGCGCCTTGGTTGGTGACGGGCGTTTCACGCAGGACGTTCGCTATACCTAGCATACAGTTTGAAGTTAATAACCACTTCTCTATCTCTAAATCTATACGACGCTAGATACTTACTTAGTATGTATTCGCCCATAGAATAAGCAACCGTCATGCATGTGGCAAGTAGACCAGCTACAAATGTGTAACCACAGATCCATGACATTACTGTAAAATCAATCAATTATTAGTTTCAACATGTTTGGTATATATCATCCATATTTTCCCAGTACTTGCATGGTCCTCTTTCTTTGCTACTTAGCAAATAGCACCAGGAGTATACACCTCCGTTGACAGGATAGGCTGGATGATGGGTGTAAGTGATGTTCAGTTTACAGATCAGGCTGCATATCCGCGGCGCTTTTCTGCTTACAGGAGAATACTTCCGACATGCTGAGCGCTATGCAAAAGACAAAAGGGGCGACGACGATCTGGGATCCATCGTAAGAACACGATCTATATGGATCAGGCAAGATAGGAAAATGCGTACAATACCCCAAAAGAGCGACATGGGTCCTCCGGCTGCCATAGAAGATCCGAAATTTACTAGCCTGTACGCGAATTAACGACTATATTCGATCAAGAACTTTCTCACTATGCTTGTAATCTATACCAGTTGGGCAGGACCGCCATTGTAGAAAACGCAAAACCGGACTGTACAAAGAGACTGATCTCTCTAGTAAACTCTTGTTTGTATCCTAGATCCCGCAAGCGCTGGGCATCGTAGTCTTCTATAGATTGCTGCGACTCGGCGGTAGACGACGACTCTATTTTCTCAGTTGCCACCACTGTTGTCTGCTCTCTAACTTTCTAGTGGACCAATGGTAATAAGTCTTGTGTTAACTGCAATGTCACCCATACTATTGGTAAATATTTACATCTGTGGACATTTTTGGGGAAGCAGAAAAAAGACACAGTGGATGAAAGCTAGGACCCTGCTTTTTGACGTTTTTATCATGGGGTTACTGTACCTTGGGAAAAACTTAATTACAAATGGATGTATCTAAAGCTACCTTTTACACAGCTATTCCCTCTTTCTCTCACACAGACTCTCTGCAAGCACTAGCTGCCAAGCACTCCTTAATACATATCTTGTGTATGCGACTTGCATCCAGCACTTCAGAAGAGTGAATCGCGCTAATTATCGCTATCCATTTCCACGGCCTGTCTAGCGAGAACTTTATCTTGATCGGAAAGCCATGTGACCTTAACACGCATTCGAGGCATTTTCCCAGATCTATGTCTCTACAATGTATTGTAGATAGATTTATGTCTATGTACGCGATAATACCAGAAAAAGAGAAAAGTATCAAAGTAAAACGTAAGAACAAAGTGGATGTGATGCGTTTATATATTACTGCGGACTTAACGCGATTTTTCATGTGATATAAAAACTAGTACGGTGGCAGAAGGCTGCCGATACTTGTTCCTCATCTTGCATCCAAGTATCGTCGGTTACTCCTGCTGGTGCAAATGCCGCCGGAGGATTGCATACTGAGGATGCAGCTCTTGCTCTGCTGCTATCTGTCTCGATACGTGCCAATGAGCGCGCAACAAGTAAGCATGGTCTTGTCGTACATGTAGCTGTGATCTCTGCTTATTTCTATGCTCGATTTCTATGCTCCGATTAAAATACACTTGTGTCAATGCAGTCTGCGGATACACGGCGCAGTTTGTTGAAATGGGTATTAACATTGGATCACTCGTTGGAGCAGCCCATATTGGAAGTAAACATTTCATACAGAGCTGCTGCATCGACTTCAAAGCTGGCTAACAACGCCGGTGAAATGAGCGGGGAGATGATCTCCTCGCAGAATCGTTTGTAGCCGAACATCGCCAGCAGGGTATTCGCAGCTGCCACACAGTCGATCGTTGGATAACAAGATGAAAAGTTTTTAATCTTCAGGAACATTGCCATCTTTGTAAAAGAAGACATTAGAGAAGCAATATGTTGAAAGAACCTCAATACCACCTACTGTATTACTCTACAAAACCAACCAAAACGTCCATAAAGGATCAGTGGAATGGTTTCAATACCTTTAATCGAATTTGACGTACCATGATGAAATTGAGGTGTGCTAAGACGAAAGGAGGTTAGGTTGAGTGACAGCGCCAATAGTACTTCCAACACTGTATGTATGCACGAGCAAAACAGATAATGCATCTATGGGGTCTGATTGGTGAGACTCACATAATGTTATTGATCTTGGACAGTACCTGCGAAAGGTGAAGCTGGTGCTGTACATACCCTCATATGGAAAGATATCGGTGCTATACACAAAGGAACGACACGCTCTGATCCTGCAGATCAGAAATAGCAACTGTGGCTATAGTATCAAATCATGCATAAATCCGATGTACAATACCACAAATCCTTCATCGTAATTCATTCACACCATTGAAAATAATACTCGACAAAGTTACTTTGCACAGAAGAAAGTGTCATGACACATGAGGATTTTTTTTAAAGAATCATAATCGGATACATGGTGAAATGTTGCTAAGCCTGCCTGCATTTGATATCCTCCAGCTGCTGATGACTTACAGATGGTCGTTTAAACTTGTTCTTTTGTTGCTTTGTCTCCTGTTCCAACTTCACACAATGTTTGTGGTACGATACACACACCCTTTTTAATTTTAATGTGTTTATCTGCATTACAAAGGGAAGGAGCTGCTTGATTCTTAGCTGAACATGGACAGTCGGGAATTCGACCAGGGGATACAGGCCGTCGCATATCAATTCCATCAAGTGAATTGTGATTTTTGGGCCTATCTCTTTAGCAATTTAAAATTAGAGGATTAAACCAAAAGAATAATGAGTCATACTCTTACCGACTGCTTGAATGCCCACCGTGGCCTCCATTTCTTCCATGTTCACTGTGCCTCGCTTAAATGCACCATGTTGCTGATCTTCGCATTAACGGTCGTGAGCGGCAGCGGTTCCCATCCGATGCAGCTGCTATGTCGGTCGACAGCATACTGGTCGAAGGCAGCTAGATCGAACAAGCCTCCAAGATGTTCCTCGTTTGCAGATGGGCATGCTTCCAACCCAGGCATCAAGACGGACAGGACGGATAGAAAAGATTTATGTATCTCCAAATCATGGGAGTCATCTGCAGCATACTTTTCAAAGAAATTTATGCATAAAGGTCGCTTCGAAACCATCCTTATGGTTGGTTTCTGTTTCCTTTAGCAGTCCGTTACAGCGCTCAAAGCTGAAAAGCCAGAACGCATATACTGACTGAACCGAAGTCCTCTGTCACGAACATTCCGAGCCGCAGGAAATCGACAAAAATCGAGGAGTGTGGCCTATCGATCCTTTATGCCATTTCCTTAGGATTTAAGGCTAGAGGTGGCGGAAAAGTTACCACAGGGATAGCTGGCTCGTGGCAGCCAAGCGTTCATAGCGACGTTGCCTTTTATCCTTCGATGTCGGCTCTTCCTATCATCCAGAAGCAGAATTCTGTAAGCGTTGGATTGTTCACCCATTAATAGGAAACGTGAGCTGGGTTTAGGCCGTTATTGGGTCCTATGCCTTCTGGCTTTACCTCGCAAAAGCCTAGAGCTGATGCGCCGCTCAGGCAGTCCCGGTAAGTCATCGGTCCATGTTACCGCTGATCTCCGTGCACAAACGATTGGTCCTATATATTGAAATCGTTCGTCCATTAAACATACGCCAGCCAGCCTCATGGATTCCGGATAGTGTAAAATCGGCCGCGGTACAGGTTCCAAATAAGACGTAATCAGTTCCAATTCGCCAATTACAGCGTCTGTTTCAAATAGTGGAAGAGTTCAGAGCCTATGAAGAAGGTTATTGTGTGATGACACACACACTCACACCCACAGAAGGAAGCAACGACACCTACGCAATTTCGTGCTCTCTTCTTTGGCGATCTTTCTCGTGATTTTGTTGTCGCAAACATCCTACATGGAAGGTCATTATGTTGTCCTCCTCGATAATTATATGCTACATACTTCAACTATTCTTTTTTCATGGACGGAAATGATTTGTCCGAGTATCTTATCCCATAATCCACATATCGATTGTACAGATCATCATGCATCGACGCAAGTTATATCCATGATACTAAGAGTGCACGTTATTTGCTGAATCGGTCAACAATCACCATGATCGCGTCGTAGTTCTCGTGAGGGGCGAGTGCGTCACAAAGTCCATTCTTCTAAGTGTCCGGAGAACGCCGTTATCTTTTAAGGCCTGCTTATTTTCCCTTTACGATATTCTCCATATGAAAGTCCAGTGCTATCCATGGCAGCTTTCCACCAGTTCCTCGAAATATCAATATCTTCAGCTGGATAGTTTGGTGACGGGTACTTTTTGCCAAGTGTCATGTATGCGAAAGAGGGGTGTCTCAGATACGTACAACCGTAGGCAATAAATCCGATTCAAGTTTTACCCGCACGTTATTCATATTTCATTATTTAAGGCCTTCGCCTCAAGTTACCTAATACTATATAACAATGAATGAGTGAATGGCATTCATTTGAATCAAAGTTTTTCAAGTCCTTTTATGGCTACTCGCTGTGCTTAGGCAGATCAAAGGACAACTTGATCACGACGCTGCATGAAAATGCTTGTGAAAATACACGAGACCTTTACAGCGGGTCAACGTTTTACCGCCGTTGGCAGATCAATTTACAGAAAACTTATTTCTGCTCAGTTGTATTCCAACTTTTTACAATGTATACATCAAAAATACATCAAATACAGATTGGTGATCGATTTTAAAGAGCTCGAAAAAAGTAGAAAACTCGAGAATGGTTTGCGAATATCTTGATTATTCATTATGGAACGTGCAGGCTTTCTGCTGGAATCTGAGTGGCTCTTGACAGACACGCACAAAACGCGCAAAGTCCAAATCAGTGGCACAGTCACACCGACTGGCCGTTATAAAATATGGTCGGCATGTAATGCATGTCTGCCATCTTTTTCACTATGACTTCTTCTTCTTCTTTCCGAATACAAGTAGCCGTGCAAGGCATGACGTGTCAGCACTGCGTCGACACGGTTACCAAGGCCTTGAAAAGCATAGACGACGTCGATTCTGATACAGTCTTTGTTGATTTGGATGCTGCCCGAGCGACTATGCATGGGAGCACCTCGAGACCCCTGGACGTCCTCGGGACTCTTGTGGCCACCACCATAGAGGATCTTGGCTACGATGCCGGAACACCAGTGGTTACAGCAAGCTCGGATGATGCCCAGCAAGTCAAGGATCAGCTACCGTCATCATCATCAGACCAAAAGGGTGCAAATGACAAGGATATCGATGCAAAGAAAGTTCCTCTTACAATGTCGATATTTGGGATGACGTGTTCACATTGTACGGAAGCAGTTCGAACTGCTCTGGCTCGGTTACCTTTCGTTATACCCGAGTCTATCAGTGTTTCCCTTGATGATTCATCCGCCTCCCTCCTTTTCTTAAATCCTGATCCAGCCATGATTACCAAAGACGTGTTAATGGAAACCATTGAAGACTTGGGATATGATGTTGATTCAATACAGCTTGGACAGCACCAAGAACCTGTTGTTAGGAAGGCTACTGGACTCAGGACCGCCGCTGTATCCATTGACGGAATGACCTGCTCTCACTGTACTGGAAACGTGGCAGGAGCAATCAAGTCTCTTCCAGGTGTCGTAGCAAGCTCAGTGTTGGTCGATCTGGACAAGCGGCTAGCAACATTTGATTTTGAAGGGGATGATATCAAGGCACAAGATATCATTGATGTGGTGCAAGACCTTGGCTACGATGTCGTTGGCACACCACGTATCAAGGGAACAACCGAAAGCATCCCCACTGAAAAGAGTTTATCGTCGACAGCAAGTCAAGGAGGATTGAGCAAGGTCGTTATGCGGGTCGTAGGCATGACCTGCCAAAGCTGCGTTGCTGCGTTGACGGACGCTCTGCAAACTCAAGTACCTGGCGTGCAAAGAGAATCTGTCAAGGTCGATCTGGGAACTGAAATGGCACAACTCGTATGCTCGCAACCGGATACGAACGCCATTCGACGCGCTGTAGAGGAACGTGGATACGACGTTGAAAATATTCAAGTGCTGCATAATCTCGTTCCACCCATTGTTATGGTCTCGGAAGAAACGAAGCAAACTGCTGTTGAGCGAGTGCGATCTGCAACGGCCGAGTCTATTGTTTCTTTGGGTGCCGTGTCAGTCGAAACGCCTGTCGTTGCTATGCCAAAGAAGGTGAATCTGCAAATTTCCGGCATGACTTGTGCGAGGTAAGCACCCTGCCGTAAAAGGAAATCTCTGTAGTTTCGGTTGTGCTGACATTGCTCTTCTTACAGCTGCGTACAGACAATCGAGCAAGGACTTCAAACGTTGCCAAGCGTAGTAGCTGACTCTGTCAAGGTTAACCTATTAACAGGAGGAGCATCCTTCGCTGTCCAAGGCAATGTGTTAGCTGAGCGAGATATTGTACGAGCTGTGTCAAACTTGGGATATGAAGCCAGCAATGTCTCTATCGTCGCTGAGCAAGAATCCCTCCAAGATACCTCGAGCTTGCACAAAGCCGAACTGATTATCACTGGAATGTACTGCAACAACTGCGTTGACAAGGTGAAAAACGCCATTCTCCAGTTACCAGGCACTATCGAGAAGACTGTCAAAGTTGATCTTGAGACAGGTCTTGCCACCTTTGAATACCAAGGAGACGCAATCACACGAAAACGTATTCGAAACTGTATACTCCAGCTTGGTTTCATGGCCGATAGTATCCAAATTACAAAGATTGGAAAACAAGAGAAAAAGGAAAGCGTCACGGCTACTACGAGGCTCACGGTCACCGGCATGACATGCAGCTCCTGTGTAGCAAACATTGAACGAGCCATGATGAAGCAGCGAGGGGTTGTCAGCTGTCAAGTGAACCTTCTAGCCAAATCTGCAGTTATCCAGCACGAACCGACCATTGTAGGATCGCGTGCGCTAGCCAACATGATCGAGCAGTTAGGTTATAAGGCTGAGCTATCCCAAGATGTAACCATGGACAATTTGGCAAACCAACGTCAATCGATGCGAGCTACGCTGGATCGAGAAATCAAGCAGTTGCGGCGTCGATTCCTATGGTCTCTGGTCTTTGCTGTACCAATCGTGCTTATCGAGATGATTTTCATGATGGCTCTGCCTGCGCATAACCCGGTCCACGTGGCATTCCAGACACCCATCACAGCCGGGCTCTCCGTTGGTGATCTCATATCGTTCTTCTTGGCAACACCTGTGCAATTCTGGCTTGGCTGGCCATTCTATTTGAAATCGTATCGCTCCTTGAGATATGCACATACTGCAAACATGGAAACTCTGGTCGCAATGGGTACAACAGTCGCATACGCAGCATCCGTCGGGTCTATCATCGCAGCCATGGTCAAGAAGGAAATGGGCGAGACAATGAACTACTTTGAAACAAGCGTGCTTTTGATCACATTTATCCACTGCGGAAAATGGCTCGAAGCTTTGGCCAAAGGCAAGACCGCTGAAACTATCACCAAATTGATGGATCTCCAGCCGGACCGCGCGATCTTGGTTCAAGTGTCTTTTGCAGACGATCGACGCTCAAGTGCTACAGCAGTCGAATCGCCCGACTCAAAGAAGGAACAGGATGTTACGGAATATGAATACGCTCAAGAAACATTGACAGAGCAAGAGATCGATGCCAAGGACATTCAAGGTAAAAATATATGATAAACCGGAAAATAATAATCAATGGTTTCTGATGATCTTTGTGCTCGATAGTTGGTGATATTCTCAAGGTGAATGCTGGTGGAAGAATTCCGTGCGATGGTAAGTAAAACAGTTGTTGGATTTATTACTTGACCGCTGATGAATCATTGCAGGTAAAATCTGGCGAGGCTCAACGAGCACCGATGAATCCATGATTACGGGAGAATCCGTACCTGTCCTCAAGAAAGAAGGCGACGATGTTGTTTCGGCCACGATCAACATGTCATCTACGATATACATTCGAGCTATCAGGGTCGGTGCAGATACCACGCTGTCCCGCATCATCCAACTAGTCCAGGACGCACAAGCATCACCGAAAGCACCCATTGAACAAGTCGCAGACAAAATCTCAAGTATCTTTGTACCGATCGTTATTTTCCTGGCGGTCATCACTTTCATCATCTGGGAGGTTGTCGGTGTCTATGGAATGGTGCCGGACGAATGGCTCCCCATGGGTGAAGATAGGACCACTTTCGCACTGCTTTTAGCAGTTTCGGTGTTGGTTATCGCTTGTCCCTGTGGATTGGGTCTAGCCAGTCCTACAGGTAAAAGATCGACGATTTTTTATTTGTTAATGTTTTTGCATGGGAAACTCATATACATTTTTGCTTGCAGCCGTCATGGTCGGTACCGGCATTGCTGCTCGATACGGTGTGCTTGTCAAGGGAGGTGGCTACGCACTAGAAATGGCTAGCAAAGTTGATACGATAGCATTCGACAAGACCGGCACCTTGACTCTCGGAAAGCCTACTGTCACTGACAGCTGGATTGCAGCTACGGACCTAGACAATGATCAAAAGAGCGCATTAAACACATGGAAGATACTTGGTCGCGTCACGTCTTCAAGCAACCATCCGCTCTCAAAGTCCATTGAAAAGAAGGCTAAAGAATTTATCGCCATGCTGGGTGGCAACCAAGAAGGGCAAGAAGATCTATTTCCCGGCGTCTCGCTTACAAACTCAAAGGAGATACCTGGTCGAGGTGTCGTGGCAACTTTGGCGTTTAGCAAGGAGTTTGCTGAACAGTTCTGGTTTCAATATGATCGGCATCACCGTGCGCAAGATCCACAACGGGCAGTCAATGTGTTTCTCGGAAACAAGGAATGGATGGATGAAAACCGGGCTCGATATGCCACGTCGCGTCAAGCGCGTGTGTGTGAAGAACAGTTGGTGCAGTGGCAAGATCAAGGCAAATCCGTAGTCATGATTGCAGTAGCTCCGGTGGATAATGGCGGCGGTACTGAAGAAAGCGGAAAACTCCACACTGAAGAAGGATGCGGCGATGCCTGCGGCTGCGCAGTCTGCCGATGCACTGCTGGTTCTCTGTGCTGCAGCTCCTCCAAGACATTTATCGTTGCCCAGGTGGCCATCGCTGATATACCACGACCGGAAGCAGAAGATGTTGTTGCTGAACTGCGTAAGAAAGGCATTGAAGTGTGGATGATCACTGGAGACAACCCAAGGACCGGCCGAGTTATTGCTGAGCAATTGGGTATCGACCGTGAATGTGTCCTTGCAGGCGTTAAACCGGAGCAAAAAGCGGACAAGATACGCAGCTTGCAGAGACGCGGCGGACCAGCGCGGAAGAAGCGATTTGCACTGGGTAAGAAGGATCGCAGCGCCGCGCAATCGGTAGTTGCCATGGTTGGAGGTACGTTCTTGCAACTGTTCTTTGTGATGCCAAGTTAAGAGACTAATACCATTCGCATTTTTTCCATTGTAGACGGTATAAACGATTCGCCTTCCCTTGCACAAGCAGACGTTGGGTAGGTTTCTTTTATGGTTCGCAGTCTAGGTATATATACACCAACTGTTTTCATTGAATAGTATCTCTGTTGGCTCAGCTACAGATGTTGCTATGGAAGCTGCAAGTATTGTTCTGATACGCAACAACATGTGGGATCTGTTGACTATGTACGATGTATCAAAGACTGTGGTGCGACGAATCCGTATCAACTTTTTGTGGGCGTTTATATACAACGTCGTGGCTATACCGATCGCAGCTGGTATTCTATACCCTGGTACAGGGCATGGCTTGCCTCCTTACATTGCTGGAATTGCTATGGTTGCATCAAGCGTGAGTGTCGTCTGCTCCAGTCTCCTCTTGCGATTCTACAGAGCACCCAAACACAAATAATCGAGTGTATATCCATATCATCTGCATTTTTTGCGTGTACATTTACCTTGTAAACGTTTCAAATCATTGTATTACTTGGCTTATCCACACCCTTTATATTACCCTTGCATATTATACGCATAATAAACTGTTGGGCATTCACAGTGAAATAAAATTACTTTCCCACATAATGCAATCGCTCCATATCATGTCGACTGGGATTTGTCAATGAGAACAGGGTGAGAAAGAGTTTGGGAACAGTGATGACTAAAATCGGAGAGATATATGAAATATTAAAGCAGCGTTTTCCGGGCGTTTCAAAGTTGCAGTAACATGAGTGTGCCAAAAGTTTTGACAGGTAAAAGCGAGACATAAAGCGAGGGTGGCAAGTATTTCTAACTGGTTAAAGTCGGTACGGGTGCCATTGGCTCCATTTACTCATGGCGCCTGTCTGAATCGTGTCAAGTGACGACCGTCTGTCGATCGAATTACGAAACTGTGCGCGATCACGGGTTTGAAATCGAGTCTGTCAAGTTTGGCAATGGCATCTTTCGTCCTCACAACGGTGAATAGCTTACTCGTCTTTGTAATGCAACGAAGGTCTGCTAATTTTATATTTTTTAAACGCTGCTGCAGTGGTGCGTTCGGTTGCAGACGCGCTACAGTACGGTCCATTTGATTACCTCCTTGTCACATTAAAGGCATTGCCTGACATTTACAGTGTTCCGGATATCATTGCGCCTGCCGTGGCTGAAGGACATACATGCATCGTTTTGATCCAGAACGGTCTAGGTTCGTTATCTGCCTTTTTACAATGTTTATATCGTCGAAGCCAGCGCACAGACATTGCCGACGCAAGATTATTTTGAAGCTAACCAATTTTGGATATATACAAAGGTATCGAGCAACCTATAGTGGATCGTTTCCCGAACAATCCGCTGGTATCGGCCGTGGCATATATTGGCACTTCGCAGGTCTCGCCTGGCCAGATCAAGATGCGTGCAGCCGAGCAGCTGCTTCTGGGCACGTATCCTGGATGCAAGGTCGATTCGGAGCCGGCCAGAGCAAAGCTGATTGAGAAATTTGAAAAGGGAGACGTCAATGCCTTTCCTGTTGACGATATCGTCCAGATACGCTGGGAGAAACTGTTCTGGAACGGCTCATTCAACCCTGTCTGTGCATTGCTGCACATGGATACCACCCAGGTCATTAACAACGAGGTAGCGCTAGACCTTGTCAAACGACTTATGCGCGAAATCATGACGGCGGCTGGAAAAGCAGTTGGACAAGAATACGACATTCACGAAAGAACTCAGCAGTTGATTGAAACTACTGTAACTGGCGCAAGCCATTACAAACCATCCATGTTTGTGTCCATACAGTCAGCTGATAACGGCCCTGTGTCTTACTCACATCTTGTATAGGCAGCTGGATCTAGAACGTGAACAGCCGATGGAAGTTCAAGTCATTCTGGGCAATGCGGTGCAGTGGGCCAAGCAGCACGGAGTACCTGTGCCCACGCTAGAGTTTGTTTATGACATGTGCCGGGCTGTCAATCTTCAGAACGTCGGCAAAAAATCACAGTTGTAATATATTTATTATTATTATTTATTTCCCTATCGGCCAGAGACAGTATCGATCACCAGGATCGGTGCCCATAGAAATCGCTTGATTTGTAGAATTTAACCATGATTCGTCCATCGATGGCCTAATTGGATGGTTGCTCCAGGAGAGATATGGTTTCCACAGTGGCAAAATATAGCTTGCATACCAGTAATGAAAATGATCATATGCGACCTAGTCAATGTGTGTTCTTTTAAAATCTGTTTTGTTTCGCGAAAGTGAACGCTACTACTGACCTTAACTTGCGGGTTAATGTACACGCGGGTATCATGTTTTAAACGACGAAGATCTGTGAATATCAGGCAACATTCAGAGGCTTCCATGGGCGGGTCAGGTTCGTCAGGCAAGATGGCTCGAAACGCGAGTTTTTCTTCTTGTTGTTTTTCAAACGGTTCTGTCCGAAAGACAACCATGCCGTTCCAGCAGCTGTAAACAGGTACGGGTTTACCTGCCACAAGGAGATCCCGGCTTGCCTCGTCTGCAAAGTACGGATAGTCGCCTGAACCAACCCACCCACCATCCACTTCCCGCGTTGCAAATACATCGTAAAATTGGCCGAAAAAGTCCATGCCGCACGCGGCATCGTAGTCTCCTTGGTTCGTATTGATCAGCTCAATGGCATCCTCGACTCGAAAAGAAATATCGTTGAGGAACAGCAATCGGTCGTATTTTCCAGGCTCAAACGGCTCGAGCGCCTTGTTTCGGATATTGGCAAGTCTGGGTATCCGTCTGACTCCTTTTATTGACGACGCATCTTCTGTAACAATACGATGTGCAATGTTTTTTTTTGACAGCTGTTCCTCCCACTCTTTCAAAATTGCCTTGGTTTCATCTCTGCTGCCTGGTCCCAGACACGTTAGTTACAGCTATATATATCGTATACGCAGCAGTCGTTCGGCTATTGCTTACCGTTTTCGTATATGGAAACAAATACTCGTGAGGGACCAGCCCACTTTACGAGCAGCTCGACTTGCTTGATCCAGTTTCGCAGAATGCGAGCATTGTTGCGAAGATTGGCGGCAACAAAGATGGAAGGCGGTCGATCCGTAGTAGACAGGTTTGTTGATCTATTGCAAATCTATGCGTCAAAGCCGCGCGTCATTTTCCTCTCGAATGTCACCAGCAGACCTTCTGCTGCTGCTATCATGGTTACATACTGTTTCCCACTTTCCAAGTAGTATCTGCATATGAGTGACAGTATCCCGAGTATGAGCAGAGCTAGGAAAGTGTATCGAGCTTTGCCTCGTAGCGGAAGACGGGTATACATGAAAAGTAAGAGTCGGGTGCCAAGGCCACCTCAGTTCCTGAAATTGATGTGGTCGGTTGTGGAGAAACTGCGGAAGATTAATGCAGTGCCGCTACACTGCATGTTATTCAGACATTGACGCTCGGGCCATTGAGCCATTGCTCTTATTGACACTTTTTCAAGCGTTTGCCAATTTCATGATGTCAATCTGTAACCAAATGGTGGAATAAGGACTATGATAATTGTAGCAAGGGATACACTCTTTCCAGAAAGAGTGTATTATGACTTTCTCTGGAATTAATTTCTTTTCGATTCATTGTACACGTATTTAGGTGATGTTTGGTGATGCTCGATTATATTTCCAAGGAATGTTTTCGCTGCATTGAAATTGCGATCGAAAGGAGGGTTTTGGCAACTGGGTAACGGTACCGCCTTGAAACAAGATTCGCGTTTTCGGGTTCCACAGCACGCTGAGCAGTCTACCGACTTTGACACGTGCACTGAATGCGGTGGATGGGAAGGACGCAGGCCGATGTTGAATCCTAAAAAGGAGGATACATAAAAGGACTATTGTTCATCAGTAGCAATTTCTTGAAGCTCTTCGTTGCTGAAAGACATATAAAAGCCGATTCAAGAAAGTCCTAGCATCTTGTACAGCGCCTTGCAAGTGTTCGATCTCTCATAGCATAAATGTATGGCAGCCTTAAGAGACAAGGCCCATTATTGCTACAGAACGTAATGTACGCCTTGTAGGCAACCCTAGCCAAGCGAAATCCAAGACAATTTGCAGCTGTTTCCTCCTTGCTGCAACCATGGTTTCGCTCACTGAGCTTGGTGGAGAAACACCGGCTTGCATGGCTGCTCCTACTAGTTCTGCTGCGTCACACAACCAGGAATCGTCGCCTTCTTGCCACCCTTCTGGCCACCCTTCTGGTCGCAAACCGTCTAGATAATCCAGGTTTGTGTATTTTAATCGCCTGGCCTTCGTAAACCTCCATTTTTTAGCGAGTTTTTGCATCCGTTTCGATTCTGCAAGCACAATGATGATGAGGGCAACTCGTACAAGCAGTCAGGTCGGGATATCCAACTCTAAAAGGGCACTATGTATCTGATATTCAGAGATCGTCCCCAGTCGCTTGGATATCCTCTTCAGATGTGCTACTTGACTCGAAAGAGTTCCTATGGAAATATCAATCTAATGGCATCAGTTATAATGGGTGATTACATCCCGTTAACAGTCACCAACGTTTGTATATCTTTCTGTAAAATCAATTTGCCGTTTTGACAGCTCCAGTGTTTACTGCAGAAAATTCTGCAACGAACCGAGCTTCTCAAATATAAACAAGATCAAAAGGTGACAAATTGCCGAAAAGCGATACAAGAGTGAGGAGCAAATGGAAAAGGGAAAAAGGATAAGGTAAAGAAATGTTCGATATTTAGAAGTCCGAGAGAAAAATTAGAATACGGAATGTTGAGCGAAGAACAGTACGGCGTAGCCGGCAATCTACATCTTTAAAGGGATATTCTCTTGCGGGCTACGTCCATGCCAAGGTTTTGCTCAAGTTCTCGATGATCAATTGTGTACGCCTGCTGCATTCTTTGAACTGTTCTTCTCAGAGCGTGGTCCGCCTTCCTTACCTTTGGCTTTCAAAGCGACAAACGTGCCACGTGGTTCGTATTTGAAGCGAGTGAAGAATCAAGCAAAGCTGCTACAGCCTATTTTTCTGCCTAAGCGCATACATGGATACATCCACACTTTCGCAAAATAAAATGATCGTACACACGCGAAGCGCTGCTCTCAACCTTTTAGAACGACTGTGTAACATCGAGTACCAAAGGATGTTTTGACAGCAAAAGCGAAATTCACTCGGTACAGCCTCGAGGCCTCGATAGCTCGTCCTCCAGAGTGGTTTGCAAAATCCAGCCGATCCTGTCAAACCTACAGATTCGATACTGTGTGCAGGATTATCAAATCCACCAGAGCAAGCATCAGCAGATGCTTTGACCAGAGCTGACAGAAAGAAGAGTATCGTACTTTTGCTTGCCAGTGTTGATACCTATATCGCTGCTGCCGTCTATGGCTCGACGGCTTGCCTGCCCTTCACGCAGCTGCGCTTTCACGGTGCTCTTTCGTCCAGCAGCCTGCTTGAGCCGCATCTTGTGCTTCTTTCCTTATTCTCTTCAGTTGCCACCACAGCAGCTCTTCCACGCAGGTTCCTTTACACAAAGTGTCACCTCATGGAGACCCTTGGCCGCTCGGCCGTATCTTCTTAGGTTCACAGGCACTCAAAGAGAGAGGAACGACGTGCCAAATGTTCAACGTTTTTTTCAACTTTTGCTCTTTGCCATGAAAACTGGCAGTGCGTACAGATGCATGTCTCCAACCTGTAGCATTGATTTGTGGAGCGACTCTTGGCAGATATTGTGATTTCAAGCATTTTGAAACATTTACGTCCATGGAGACATTTCGCTCCGGAGGGTGCAAAAGTACTTTTTCTCCAGAGAAGTGCACGGTGCATGGGAAGAGAGGGGATTCAAAGTCAGACTGATCTTCCTGACAAAAGGGACGGGAAGCGAACCTTTGAAAGCTAGTCACTCTCCAAAAAGCTATAAATACCCCCTCTTTTTTCCTGTCTTTTTCCCTTTTTCCACAGCAAGGCAAAAGCGGTAGTCCCCCCACATGGACGGCAAGGACGGATCAAGGCACGGAAATTGAGTGGAGTGGTCGGACGGCACCCAAGGTACACACGTAGTCATGCTAACATTTCTGTAGGTCCAGGGGACGCGTTCACCCGTATGCAGCGACCTCGCATCTAGCTTTTCAACCGCTTTTCAAGACGGGCCACGATGATGCGACCAGTAGACGGGTGGGCGTGGGGACTGACTAGTGCCGCCTCCTCGCGGTGGTCCCTGGATATATCGTTGGTTTCTTGTCGACGTGAACCAAACGGCACTACTTCTTTAGCGTAGAAATCTTCTGTCTTTTAATAAACATTGCCTTTGACTTTAATCTTTTCATCTTCTTGTCTCCTTTTACAATAACGAATAAAGATAACTCTTGTAAAAAGTACCCTTCGTCTGCTTTGCTCGTCTTGTCTTGCATGCATGGTACGAGTGTTGTGTGCTTCGAGAGTGTCTGTTTACGTGGATTGGTAGCAAGATTGCTTCCATGCAATCTCCGTTGAACGTGTGATCGCAATGCACAATGCTCGTTAGCTTTCACGCGTTCTTTCCTTCAGTTCCCGTATTCAAAGTATTGCAAGTAACGTTTGATGCGTCGAGTCCATCAAAAATGTTACTCTGGCAGTCTAGATCGACCTTTGCCTTTTGGGTCATTCAACAGTGAATGGATCGTCTGTTGCGAGCCAGCAGGCTTCTTTGCAATGTTTTGTGCAAGAAGTTGCAGTCATGGCGTTTCTTGACTATTGCCAGCATAGGCCTTTGTAGCTATTTCTTGACTTGGATTTCTTACATCGCCTGCTACTGTCAAAATCATTTATTTGGAGGGGGTGCACTTTCACGTGCCTCCCAAAAAAACTTTCTTTCCTCTCTTTCCCAGCCCTCAAACATTTACTTTTCGATCATACTTTTGTAATCGACTCATGCTTCAAGGATTCCGTACGTACTCGCCGCATCTTTGTACGATGATCATGCATTGACTTTTCAGCAGATCAACGTGCACGGACATCAACAAGGCCACGTCAGTTCAAACGCCGCTGCGTCGATCGATCAGCGATTCTGTTAAAGACAAAAGAAAAGTGTATTACCAAATTGATATATGTATGTACAACAAAAAGTGATGGACAGTATATAGGATACAAAAAGATATATAAAGTAAATAGATGATGCTACTACTGAGATGGTTTCTGACGTTCTTGAAGTTGGAATATTAAAGGGGAGAAAGGTCGTTTCGGGTTGTCCATGACACCAAAAATTACGCGTTTCTCAGCCTTGTGCCCATTGTTGAGGCACTGTATGCGAGAACCACGAATGATTTGCACTAGTTGGCCCTGCCGACGCATCGTCAACTATTCCCGTACCGTTTATTGAGGTTACTACAGCTACTTACCGTAATTACATCGCGTACTTCGATGAAGGATGGTTCAAAGGCAACGGCGTAGGGATAGCAAAACGCAAAGGCTTCCGGAGATCCTTCCCATTCAATCAGAAAGTTTGGATACGATCGATTTCCTTTACGGTCAATGTAGAATGCGTATTCTGTTTTTCGAAGAGTTTAGAGTCCCCATCCGGAAAAATATCTGCGCAAATGTCACTATACGATACCATCGTAGCACACCAGATAATCTTCCAGCGGTGTTCTGAACACCGAAATGTGTTTGACAGGTGGGCGTAAATTTAGTCTTGATTCGTCCTTCTCACGCTCTGTTACAAAACTCAAACGTTTATCGTGCGGGTTCAGCATCTCTAATATACATGGAATTATGAATACATCGGAGCTCGTTTCTAAAAGCCAGGTGGCACTTACGCTGCGGTTTATCCGTACGCATATCTACCATGATGATTCCGCGCGGGCAAGTGATACGAAGCTGGGTTGCAGTCAGTTCAAGCGCCCAAGCTTCGCTGGGTATGTAGCAATCCTTGAACCTCTTGAGGTGGGTGCCAGAGGAAGAGGAGGAAGAGGATGAAGAAGGCATACGGACTAACTTGTTGAAAATATTCTTGTTGCGGGATTCTTGCGGTCGCGATGGTTCGTACATGGTAATGGTCGAGTTCAAGGCGCTGACACGGGGAACACAGACCAGCGTGCGTTCCAAGCTGGTGCCAACGTGGAAATAGGGCACGTTCGATTGCACTTTGCGCCCGGGTTCCTGGTCCTCGGGTTTGTTGTTCAATACAACAAGGTCGTACTCCCAGAGCACTCTGTCCGCGAGAACCAAAAGCAACTGCGACTGTTCAAGCACATGCACTTGGGTCGTTTTCGGTAGAGAAAGTACTTTGACGGGTTTGCTGGAAGGACCAGTGTGTCCAACATACACACCATTCTCCGTAGCCAGGACATATTGTTGACCTCCGTCTGATAATAACGATGAATAACTTTTCTTTACACCCTCCTTGTCTTAAAAAAACTTACTAAAGGTAACAATATGATGGACCTTGGCATTTCGCATCGGTATTCCTTCCTGAATAGCAGAAACGACATCAAAGACAGGCTGCCGCTGACTTCGTATTGATTGCTGCTTTTTTGCATATTCCAGCAAGGTTTTGGAGATGGCGGCTGCTGAAGCATACAAGGTGAACGTGCCGTAACCTCTTCTTCCTAAATGCCGAATGCTTATAGGATGCACTGGGCGTTTCTCGTTCTCCAAATTGGCTACGACTTCTCGTCTTGAACTATCTATCGAATGCCGCGCTGTTGTCAGACTCGTAGATGTGCTCAGATTCGGTAAAAGGGAATTTGAGCGTCTGGGAGCATTAGGAATCCATACTTCCAAGAGCTCCAGAGGCACGGGCTACAGTTTGTTTTCTTAATGCTTAAAAAGGATCCTGCTGCAAATGCACCCAAGCAGACTTACCCTCCTCTGCACAATACATCGCTCAATCCCATTAATCAGCTTCATTTTGGTAACGAGCAAGCAATGATCCAGAAGGATAACATTGTACTCGGTAGAATCCTTGTTCGGCGTCTTTCTTAATTTTAACTGTTTTATGATGGATCGGTTCTCATCCAGGAGCTCCAAATCCTAATAACAATAACGTCAGAGAAATGTCAACAGGTAGTAAATATTCTAGCTGAACTTGCCGTTTCATCACTCTTGTGCTTAAATTGAATCTTCTGATAAAGCCGTTCCAGATCAAACCGATTCTTGGCTTTGCCGTTTTCCTCATTGACCCGTGCAAGAAAGCTCCTCAGCATATTACTTGCTTTCGGAATATACGTGGAATCCATGTTGGTTTCTTCAGTGTATTTAAGAATATTGTCGAGGAACAGCGTGTACCGTCCCAAGCGTGTCGTTGGCTTGCTTAGGTAACCATCCAACTCGAGTCTGTACGACAAAGGATGTTGCTCGGTTTGCTATATTGTTAACGGAACTCGGTAAACATTTCGTTGTCAACACGTTTGCTTTCCAAAGGCGCACGATATTTACCTGGGCAAACGATGCAAAGCTCGGATTATACATGCGCTCGTTGTCCAGAACAAATTTGGCTTCATGCTGTCTCGCACCATATTGCAAGTACGGCTCGATATCCATCAGAAAATCGAGGATAATGTCGCCAATGTGAAGCACAACAGGGTTCTCCTTTTGCCGCGTTTCCAAAGCCGCCAGGAACCTAGCATTAACTGCATGCAGTTCCATGATGTTGCAAAAAACCGCATGTATGAACTGCTCACGTCGCTCAGCCGGAATAATATTCTGCTTCCTCAAAGGCTGGATCCACATCTATATAAAATAAGTTAAAGTTAGCGGTGCAGCAATAATGCGTAAGTGCTTTGCATATGTACTTGCCAAGTTGACATAATTTAAATCCTTTACGTAGTTGGCCTCGGTGTAAATCAGTTCAAAGATGATTTCCTGCCGTTTGCGTTCGGTAGCGCTCACTGACTCGACAGTAGATCGTGGGACAACGGTAGACCACAGCGGCTGTGCTTGTTGCCGTAGATAGACATGCGTCATTCTACGTGCTAAGCTTGTGTTTTTTCGAAGGTTCAAGCTCTAGAGTATTAAAATTGTTAAACAAACGTAACGTTTCCTTTGGTTTTCCACGATTGACAGCCGTTACCCGTTTTGGACACGAAAAGCTGTAGCATGGTTTCTTGCCAATGCATGTCGGCACGTAGCAGCGCGTAAGTTCTGTAAATATGCCTCTGGGCCGTACGACGTGGCTGTTTTGTCTGGCAAGATTAGCGGGCCGTTCGTGATCCATTGCGGCAATAGCTGCGGCGGCTGCGCCATACAAGATGGATATCGACGACGCATCATCGTTGTCATCCTGAAAGCTGCTGCTGCCGCTCGCGGTCGTGCCAGCCGACGCGATCAAGCTGCTGCTATCGTCGCTGTAGTAATCGTTGTCGTCTTGGAAGCTGTATAGCTCCAATCTCGAGTCTATCAATCGGTTTTCGTAGCTGACGTCGTGGAAAACTTTGAGAGTTCCAAGCGCTCTTCCTAGTCGCAGTGCAACGTCGCGTGCTCGTACGTCTCCAACGATATCTGTCAAGACATCCTAAAAAGTTTGTTTTGTTGGCATTATGCACATAAGCCCGAAGTTTTAACGTGAATCCATACCACAGCCTCTCGTCCGTCAAAGACGCCCTGATACTCGATCCCGTTCTTGATACGATCTCCAAGCACTATCCGCCGCCGGAACTCCATGTTCACTTCTGATAAAAGGGCTGGATACAAGTCTCGATCCCTGATAGTCGTATTATCGCTCGCTGCAGTGCTGCTGCAAGTGCTCGTCGAAGCCGGTCCTAAGAGACAGATGCATTAAAGACTCGGGAGCCTATTTCCTTTTCCACCAGGCCGAACGCGCTCCTTGCTTACTTTTCAAAGTATCTTTGCGATCGCTGTTGTCCCTGTCATCCTTTTTCAGCGAGTGCTCTCGACTCGGCACAGAGGGTACGGGATTAGGCTGGTTTGTTGTTTCTACTATCCTTTGTTGTCGTGTCTCAAGTCGTCTGTTGCTCCATCGTCGTTTGAGATCTCGAGGGAATGGCAAATTGTAAGTTGTACGTTGAGCAGGAGGAGGATTGTGGCGAGCGTTCGGCGGCGCCCACGACTGACGTACACCGCTGCTCGTCATGAAGAACGCAGTGAGGAGAAAGAATAGTACTTGAGAGCGGCAAAGCGTCCAAGTGCAAAAGAGAGGTTATGTAGGTAATATATTTATTGTTATTATTGTATTATTCGGGGGAACAACCAAGAAAGGTATTCAAAATCTTTGCGTTCATATTAGATTAAGAATCCGTGTGTTCGTCGCCGTATTCTTTGAGTAACCGATCCACTTCTTCCAGAACATCACCGTCCTCATCATCTTCTTCATCTTCCTCATCTTCTTCTTCATCCTCTTCTTTGTCTGATTCTTCTACTGATGGTTTCTCTTCTTGCTTCTGTTTTTCATCGATAACTGTAGGAGCGTTGTCATCTTCGCTGTCATTCGAACTTGACTTTTCATCATCCTTGGAGGTGATGACTACAGACTCTTCTGCAAGCGGATCTTCTTTGCGGATTGTCGGTGTAGTTGATGTGGAAGGAGCACTGCTGATAACAGAAGGCACGGCAGATGCCTTGGACGGTGTAGGCGAGAGTGGCTGTTTGGGCTTGCTGTTTGCAAACTTGACGCCCGACGCAAACAGACTATCAAAGATCTCACGACCGAGGCTGCGTTGTCTCTCGACTGGCTTTTCCGTCAGTCTGAATGATTCAGCAAATCCATGGTCAAAGAAGCCTCCAAGGATGTCATCGGCTAGCACCAGCACTCTGAACGTGTGAAAGCGCAGCAGCAATTAGCATTGGCATGCAGATTACCCGAAGCAATTGGATTCGTGTTACCTAAGTGACGCCATGGATAGATACTTCTTGTCAGGCTCGCCTTCTTTACTTTCCATGTATTCGAATGCATTCCTGAGGAAAGACGATACAGAGTTTAGGTGTTCTTCGTCGTTCTCTTTGCGGAAAAACCATAAAAGCGATTCTGAAAATTGTACGAGTTCGTCGTTGCTGAGATAATTGTCCTTGTCGGCGTCATGCAGTTCAAAAAAGAGTGTAATCTGTGTGTTGTGATCGCCTTTGATAATTGAACCTAGCCCGGTGATTGCATCCTACAGTGGATCTTAGTAGCTGTGTAACATGCACAAAGCAGTGTCAAAAACGGACCTGCAACGATATGCTTCCTTGGTGAGCGGCATCGAACTTGTTGAAGAGACGTCCTTTAAAGATCTTGCCGACTTTGTCCTGATCTGCTACTGCCGCTGCTTGATCATCTGCGGTGTTCTTGGCCCAGTCTGCAAGGGAGCCCAAAAAGGTTTCAAAGGCATCGTAATCCATTCTATCTCCCCCTTTTTGCTTCTGGCGATAGTACAGCACATTGTAGAACTTGTCGTAAATGACACCCATCTCTTCCTTGTCCAACCCGGCTGTATCGTCCAGATTGCGGATAGCAGAGCGCTTAGCAAAGGACTCGATACCTGCGACGACCTTCAGCTGATGCGTCTGGCGCAGTTCACGTATCTTGTCGCCCGTTATACTGCTAAATTCACGATAAGCTACCAGTAGCAGCTCATTGAATTTCTGAGTGCGTATATATTAGCAACGTGCTTGCATCAGTGCTTCTTTTACAAACAAGGAAGGCTACGTCGCACACAACACACACTCACCGTCAATGTTCGGGCCTTGACATTTTCTGAATCTGGATAGAGCAGCTCATGCAATGAGTTGAAATATTTCTTGAGCACGTTCATGAATGCGCCGTCGTCCCCTGTTTTCAACAGCGCATCTCCGTTTATCTTTAGGATTGCTGCTCCCGTTCATGTTAGCACGTGATCCTTCCTGACGTTGCATTTTGTACATACCCAATCTAAACGGTGCCAAAACGTTAGTCATTTCAATGCGGGAAATCCAAGTACACACAATCTTACCCTAGCTGGAACAGAATCTTGGGCCCATCCATGAAAAAGCAATCGAGCACTCTAAATGCATACAAAAGCGGCATGGAGTTTATGTAAAGGCTCAAAAACCAGGGCAAGCATGCGACGGAGAGCTGGATATCCTTCTTTTTAAAGTGGTTGTAGAGAATCGGCATTGTCTTTTCCAGTAAGTGTTCAAAAATTATCTGATCAAGCAGAGCGCCGTACATGGATGTGCTGTAGTATCCAGGCAGCATGTCATCACACAAGACGCTGAGGGTATAAAAGGCTTGCTCTTCGCTCATATATCTGCATGGAAAAGAAAAAATAAGTAAAAAAAGAAAAGGACCTGACAAACTCGCAACATTTACATGAGCAGAGCAGATGTGACAATGTTCATTGCCTGGCAATATCCAAGCTCGGGATCCTTCCAGGAATATGCACTTAATACACGTCGCAGGCTATCGATTCCCTGGGGTGTCTGATACGCCGAGTACTCTGGAAGCGATCTATTCAGGTCCTTTTCGATTTCTTCCAAGCTCAACGAGCTCTTGTTTTTGTTCTCTTCAAGGATGCGTTCATACAAGCCTTGATTCATAAACCGTTGGTATATTGATCCCGAGCATGTCTCCCAAATTTCACCGCGCAATCTATTCGGCAAGCCTACACGCACAAGACGCGCAAAGTAGGGTGTTTTTACAATGGTAAGATTGCGTCCGTGCTCTGCAGTGATAGGTCAGTCATTTTTCGCTTCAGTTGGTATCGCAGGGAAACGTACCGTGGAAATACTTTTTCCACAACTTCATTTTGCTTCTATCTTTGAGCTTTTTCGGATCGCCTGGGAATCCAAATGTAAGGCCTAGTCCACCGGGTGCCTTATCGATCTCGTCGTTGGTTTTATCAGCAAGCATCAATTCGGACGGGCACGTTTCCAAAAAGCGCTTCAGCATCTTCATATTCTTTATCTGTTTCCGTAGCTGAGTAGTCATGCTGCTCGAAAACTCTTCGCATTGCTTTTTCGCGCTAGATATATTTCGAGTTAAGCGACAAAACATCGTGCTACTTGAGATTTTTGGTCTTACGCTTCGAGACGAAAATGCGACTGAGCTTGGTGCCAATTGACGATTTTGATGGAGAATGTGGGTGTTTTCTCGTTCAAACGTTCAACCCGTCTGATCGTATACAGCGGCATGACAATGTCGTATAACTGTCCCTTGTCGGCTGAGCTAAACGTCAAAAATGCTTCGGACAGGAACAAGTTGCCGTGATACGTGGATACTTTTTTGCCGTCTTGTTCTTCCACAATGTGCACTGCATTGATGGATAGTACAAGTCTCTCAGTAGCAGGCAGTCGAAATTTCGTTCTGAACCGCTTGTCGCGTTTCTGAGCCGCAAGGTCCAGCTTTAACGGCTGCATAAATTTACGAATCTCTGACGTGGGCATCGCAGCCATCTTTGTCGCTGATGTGTCTTTCTCGCTGACTGCGTCGATGTCGCTTTCGCTAATATCTATTGAAATCTCTCCTCCTGGCGACTGCTCCAACGCCGTGCTTTTCAAAACTCGTTGCATAGCGAGACCGGTCAGCTGAACGAGAATATCGTAAACCTTTTTCCTCGTGTGGTGAGCATATCAGCGATCATGTGAACTCGATCTGTTACCTACAGCATCACGCTTGAACAGATTCGAAAAGAAGTGCTTTTGGTGATAATGGATGGTTAATATCACTGTATTTTAACATTTCGCAATAAGGCTTTTACCTCTGTCTTGTCCTTCATGACCAGCTTGATAGCATCAGGAAATACACCTCGCTTTGATCGCTCTTTCCTGATATCCTGCACATCCTTCAGTTCAACGAGCAGTTTCGTCTCATATCCAAGCAGGTACGAATAAAATGCGACGTAGTTTTCGCTGATATACAACCATCCTTGGCTGGTCAGCTTATTCGTGTAATAAGCGCAAGAATAATCTTACAACCAGAAGGGAGTGCGTGAGAATATTGTACTCTACATCGTCATCATGCGTATCTTACAATTTACTAAACGTTCGGTAGCAGGCACTTTAAATGTCTGTCGAAAGCTTCTGGAGGCGTTGCGAACCTTTTCGTCCGTTGATATCTCGTCCGTTCCAGCGTCTACAGTTGATCTTTTAATTGCTGCGATGTTTGCGATAAGCAGAGAAAAACGTTGCTCGTATACCTCTTCGTGTGACAATCGAGTTGATTTTGGTGAGTATAAAGGCTTCCTTTTCACTATCGTCGAGCACATCCAAAGGATCACGTAGGTTTGCTATATATCCAAATGTTAGAGTTTGCATAATATTGTGTAGTGAAAGCAAACTTCTTTGTACCTTGGATCCAGCGCCAGGCACCGTCAGCCTGCTTGTCTGTTTCGGCCACTGCAATCTGCAAACAGGCACCTGTGGGTTTCCTGTACAGCAGCCGGTAAGGCGCTTGCTTGGTATCAAGACTGCGCTGTCGTTAGTCGTCATCTAGGCGGCAGACCGGTACATTTCAGCTCTTACACATTTTGCACTGTTCCAAGGAAGCTCCTCACAAAAGCATTCTTGCGCGTTTTTGTCCGCTGCAGCAGGAAATGCTCGTTCGATTCCAAAGTCTCCCAGAATGGACTCAGAGACGTATCGACAACTGTCGGTAAGGTGAAGACACTGAATGCGGGATCAATGCTCTGCGTTGTCATGGCGCATCATCCGAGAACAAAAAGGGCAAACAAGTATGGAAAGTCAAGAAGGAGAAGAAATGAAACTCCCAAAATTTCGACCGCATGAAATTTTTAATGAAGAATGTTTGTAAAGAAGTAACACTACTTTACTGTTCAGAAGCAGCAATCTTCTTTGCTTCGGCACGCTCCCGACGGCGCTCACGGAGAGCCTTGTTCTTGGCACGGAGAACTTCAGCTTGCTCGCTGAGGGTCTTAGCTCTCTGCTTCTCAGCCTTGGCCTTGTGGATGTATTCCATCAAAACACGCTTGTTCTTGAAGCCGTTACCCTTGGCCTTCAAGTAGAGGGTGTGGTACAAGTGCTTGTCGATCTTGCCAGCTTCACGGTACTTGCGGAGCAAGCGACGAAGGACACGCATGCGGCGCATCCAGAGGACCTGGGTGGACATACGGGCGTTGGCAGTACCCTTTCTCTTACCGAGACCCATGTGGCGGCCAAGACGCTTGGCAGCGTTGCGCTCACGGACACGGAAGCGGGAGTGACTGATCTCGGGCTTGCGGATGATCAGACCGTCCTTAACAAGCTTGCGGATGTTGGCACCTGGTAATTATCGATATATGTAAATCACTTGGATTATCTCGAGATCGCATCGTATCGCAATACTCACGGGAGTTGGCGTTGGAGATTTCGTTGACTTCGTTGGGATCGAGCCAGACCTTACGCTTGCCGCAGTTGAGGACGGAAGCAGCCAGACGTTTTTGGGTGCGCAAGTTGACCCTACATTTGCAAAACAAATCTTGATGAGCAAATCTCTTCTTCTTCCTCCATCGTTCCAGCAAAAACGGCTCTCCCATATCCCTTTTGTTTCCTCTTGTCTCTTTTTTAGCACAACCGGCTGCATTCACACCCAGTGGCATCTCTCCCCGACATGTTGCGTTGCGCACATTGTTGCCCTGCAGTGACCTCCAGTTGTATCGACAATGGAGGGTTCAACAGACGGCAATTTTGTACGATGCAAACTGAAAGTTTGTTTGTCTTCCAACTGAACAGGTCCTCCCAGTGCTGCTAAACCTCTTGATGTTACTCACATGGCGTGACGAGTGCTTGGTTGCGAAAAAAGAGGTGGAATATTAATCGGGCCACACGAACATAAAAGTTTTCCGCCTTTAAGCCACACCTTTGCTCGCCATTGCAGCTGCGCACTGCGCAATATACTGCGGTTATTCCAGACACTTAAGATATTCCTCCTTAGATCCTTTTATTCCATCAACCGTTATTGAATAAATTGATAAAGCGTAAATACGATAAACTCTCAAACTATCTGGGCATGTAGGCGCCATGCCTGTTACTTTGACGTCCCTTTACGTTTTAACATTCGTGAACCAGGTTTCAGTAGAGACGAACGTTTTGTCACGAGACATGTGGATGGTCAGCTCACTTGTCGCACCTATTTGGATATTACATTGCAACTTTGCAATATTACCGAGCTAGCTCCGTATGCTCCCACCATAGTCCACGGCTATATTGCTATGCGCGCAAGTATCATTGCGCATGTCTTAAACTTTTAATATCTTTGCACATGTCAACACTTTAGAATGTACATATGTAACCCCTACTCACGAGTGATCTCCTAACAAATGACACAGACACAGCCGGAAAAAGAAAAAAGTTTGGTAAAGAGAGGAAAACAAGGGGTTTGTTTGCGTTCAAGCACACGCAGCGTTCTATGAAGCATAAAGATGAATATTAATGCGATAATAGTCGTGCTATAAAAGTTAGGCACTCTAGAGTTAGAGTAATCCGTTCAATTAAGCATATAATGTCACCAAGTTCTAGTTCGCTGTCCAACTTATTGTGATGTCCAAGGTTGGATAAGTGGCGGGGCGGTGTTTTCACACCGTTACATTCGACACAATGCATGAGGCTCCACTGTCGGAACTCTTTTCCTCCACGAAAGAACTTGCTTCTGGGCATAGTTGCTTGCTTGCAACTCTAGAGACCATATGGCAACGCAGTCGTTGTCGCCGCCGCCTCCGTCGCAGCTGCAGCTGACGGATGAGTCGGCCAACCTGGGCAAACACAAAGGTGCGTTTGCACTGGGGAGGAGGAAACATTGCGCAATTGAAAACACATTCTCATCCCCTCCTCCTCCTCTTTCTAGCTTTGATGCTGTTGCAACCAACCAAAAAATCCCAAGTGACGACAGTCATCTTGAAACCTCGCAATATTCCCTTCCAGACGAAGACACTAGAACTCCACGATAATGTACACGTCAAGGTCGGCAGGCAGACATCGTCAAAGACTCAGCCTGGTCCGTTCAACGGCTACTTTGACTCTAAAGTATTATCAAGGACACACGCAGAGATATGGAGCGAACATGGAAAAGTAAATATTTCTCTCTTTCCTTGGCAGTTAAACCGACATTTGACCCAAAAAAATTATTTGTAGGTGTATATAAAGGATATCAAGTCAAGTAACGGCACGTTTTTGAACGGGAGACGGCTTTCAAATGAGAACGAAGAGAGCAAACCCACCGAGATCAGATCGAATGACGAGATTGAATTCGGTATTGATATTTCACAAGATGACGGATCAAGTAAGAAGAGCACATGATAATTCCCGCCCGCTCTGTGCAAGTATAATAACCTCTTTGAGCATACCAGTTCTGTACCATAAAGTAGCTTGTCAGGTACACATCATACCTACACCGCTGTCCCAGGTGGACAGCGCAGTCTTGAAAGAATTATGTATTGGCATACCCAACGGAAACAACAATGAAGCTCATCATTCCGTAAGTCTCGGCTTTTCGTGTGTGCGTTGTTCTGAGACACCAAAAGTTGATAAATGTTGTTTCTTTCTATAGCTACATCGCAAAACATCCTCCTCTTCCATATCCACCATCTCCTCTGTACATTCATCTGCATCCGTGGCTGTTGACTTGTCTTCTTCACCTGGCGCGATATCTGGCAGACGTTCAAACAAGAACTTGGACCTCTTAGTGAACAGATTACAAGTATGTCTGTTTTGAACACCATTACAATACGCGGTGATTAGCTTATGCTTTATTAGAGCGAACTACAAAAATCGCAGGAAGTCGAAGGACAACTGAAAGCTGTGAAGGAAGCAATATCTGATGTCAGTACAACGATCAACGATACATTGTTAGGGCAGGCTGTAAGTACTAAAAATGGGAGGGGATGCTGACGCTTTAGTGATCTTATCTTGGGGTTATCTTGCAGAATGCACGGAATGCAGCTTTGCAGCGGAAGCTCCAAGAAGCAGAGGCTCAGGTAAAATCGTATGCAGAAAAGAGCCGGCAGCAGGACAGGGCTATCGCTAGCGCATCGAAAGAACTGCTCAGTCTTCGGAATACAATACGGCAGCTAGAACGGGGGAGTGGAGTAACGACGAAACCAGCAGACAAGGAGGAGGAGGAAAAGTCAAAGGCAAATGCGTTACGAGAACTGCAAGAAATCCAATTGACATTGGAAGCAGAGAAAATCAAACTAGAGAAACAGCTCCTTGAAAAGCAATCTCGCTCACTCAAATATGAAGCGGAGTGCATAGAACTGAGACGACGAGTGATTGAACTTGAGGAAGAGGCACGAAAATTACGGATTCTCAATAACAACACCTTGGCAGATCTTTTCCAGGTAAATGCATACCTCCTGAATGCTCAAAGATGGCACGAATCTGACGACACAAAATGGCAGCATCGTATGTTTCAGACAGTAATAGCAGTCTTACTCGCCATAATATCCGCACTTCTCTATGTCATTTTTGCACTGTGACATTTAAAGAAGTGATTATGGATGTGAATAGTAATCGCACCTCCCTTTCCATCAATCTTTTGAGCAGAACAATTTGTAAAAGTATACCACCCATCCATCAATATTTTGGAATTATTTTTCATTCTACAATACTGGAAACGATACCTCAAGTTTTATATTTGTAGTCATGGAGACATTGAGTAATAATTGTGATGATACAAATATTTGGTGCCAGACCATGTAACCAACGGAAATATCCTAATGTGCACACCAGATGCCAAGTGATAGCAAGCAAACAGACAATGTTCTCTTTGGCAAACAAGATCTCATGATTTCAGATATGTAGAAATGACAGGCTTTAAATAGCGCGTGGGCAGGTGTGGTACTGCGGCGCCACTAGTACCGTGTGTTTCCACATGGCAATCTCTGCTCCTGCGTTTCAGCAAATGAAAACGAGGACCCGAGTGTTCACGGTAACCACTGCACATTTTCTCGCCAAGAAGTGACCAATAATTCTCCAATTTACACATCAGTCTTTATACAGAAATTTTATGCATAGTACTGTAGAGAGAGGGATAAAAATGAAAGAATGAAAGAGCTACTGAGAGAATGGCTATGTACAGACGGACGGGCACGAGGAGGAAATGATGCGATAACAAAAAGAGAGAGAGAAAGAAAGAAAGACAGGCAGAAAGGAGATGGTTTTCACGTCTGGTTATGGGCTGCTAATAAACGTCGTTGCTCTTCCAAAGATCTTTAACTGAACTGACGTAATTTGTTTCGCCTGGATACATTCTGTGGCCGTGAGAGTCGTACATGATAGGGGAGTATGGGTTGCCGTAATACGATCCGTATCTCAGTCGGTTCAAGAGACCACGAAACAGGCCTGGTGAGCGATATCGTCCGTAGTAACCGCCGTAGGGTGGGTAGTAGCCGCCGTAGCCTGCGCCGGCTCCGTAGTAGTACGATGAAGGACCATACAACTGGCTATACATGTACGGGTTGTGCATGTAGGCACCTGCGCTGTAACTGCCATACGGCATATTATACACTGCAAGGTGTGTGGTTAGTCACTGCAAGAGGACGCGATAACAGCAGCACGTACTTGAGTAATACGACATTGAGAGAGAGTTGTAGGGAGTAAAGGATTAAGAGAAAAGGGAAAATGGGCTCCTTTTTTATATCCCCTTGTGATGCTGGGAACTGCATATTTGATTGGCTCCTACGTACGGCGGGCAACCATCCAACCTTTTTTTCACTTTGCCTCCTTTCCCAAAGTCTCTTTTCTTAAAGTTGGATTGGACTGGACTGGATTGGGCTGATCTCGTCAGGTGCTGCCTGTAATTTAGACATTGTAGCTGCAATTCAGACGACAAATCCCTTTCTAGACTTGGGTGTTCGAGAACCTCCCACCACCACCCACTCGGGACGGAGTAGCAGGTTCCGATCAAGTACGATGTCATATGGACAACTGAAATGAGTTTCACAATACATCAGCGAATCAGCATGCCCGGGGATCAGCAGATACCGTAGCCAGGACCCGTCCTAGAGCCACGTTTAAAGTCAAATAAACATAGCACATTGAAAGGCGATCTCTTTTGCAGCAAGGAGAGTTGCAAAGCAAAGATTGATACGCGGTAACAATTGAAAGTGTCATTGTTATTATTGTTTCCACTTTTGTCACGGAACGCTTCCTTCCGAAGCATCCGGGGCCTCATCCGACGACGACATTGTCGACAACGCTTTTTTTCTTGTCCACTGCCGACCGATAAGGGCTACCGGGTTCTCTCCCACACTGTTAGCGCTGTTTTACTCGATTATACTTTGAACCAACTGATCCCTCTCGTATCACAGCAACCTGTCAAGGAATTTCACCTGCGCCCCCAGCGTCTACACAAATCACATTATCTAGATATCTTTCTTACCACCACAGAACATGCTTAGCACAATTTGCATGGTTACAAACATTGATCCATTTAAGCCAACAACGTACTTATCCCAGCAGCTACTAAGCACCAAAATTCAAGGCCTGATGGATAGATAAATAAATAAACAGTCATCGTCGTCTATGCTAGATCTATGGTGACATCATCAAGGGTCAAATGATGAGGAACCGCCCGCCTTTTTTATTTTATTTTTGAGTTAAATAAGTAGGTATATTAGCGGAAAGCGATTCCCTCCGCGTTACTTGGATCGACGTGTGAAAAGGGATCATACTCTGAGCATATACTTTACATTGACCACCGATGATATAGATAAGTCTACTTATATTTCTTCTAAAGCTGCACCAGATCGTGAGCAGAAAGCGTTAAAGCTTGACTTGAAGAGATCACTTTTCTTTTTGCGTTGAACGGACCCTTTTCTCATCAGAATGTGCAATGTTGCATGATGACCGTTTTTATGTTTTTTGCCAAGTGAATGGAGATCCCCATATCCTGGGTCCCCACCTGGATTACCGTTGGGGACATCAACGTCATATGCTGGCGTACAACAAAAGGGCCTTCTCACTGTGTTACTTACTGTGCTACTTGCCTACCAATAGTCCCCATTCGAGATTATGCAGTTTTCTGCGGAGCTTAAGTCGCGACTCCAGCAGTATCGAGAGTTAAAGAATTCTTAACAAATCTGTCTAGAAAACTAGCCTAGTCTCAGAGGAAGCGCAATCGATTACACCATCGCTTTCCGGTTACTTTGCGTTGTCCTCCACGAAGGGTTTAAACAGCCGCTGTTGCTGCCGTTGCAATATGATCTCAACACGGAATGGTGATATTCTGCCACTAGGATTTATTCCATAATACTTGCTTGTACCGAATTCTTTACTCGGAATGCGCCAAGCAACACATCAAAGTTGGTGTGGTCCACTGGTACATAAAATGTGCTAAGATGCTTCATTCTATACATCTCATGGTATCGCAAATCCATAGTATATATGTCGCGTCCTTGCTATTTCCAGTGAAGATGAGCACACGCCAACGTACCGCAGACTCAAATTCTCGATATAGACCAATTGCCCGACCATCCAACAAGTTCAGTGTATCGAGGATCTCTTGTATTTGAAAGACCTGGTGCAGCAAATTTTTTTGGTAAACCGGTAGATATTTTTTGCTGCATTGGTGTCTCGATTGCATATTGTGTTGCAAATACGACGATGCAACATTCTGTGCAGTTGGCTGCACGTCAACGGACGTCCGGGAAGCGGCGCGCCTTCCGATATCGTTATCCGGGCACGTTCTGCTTGCCATAGTTGCTCCAGGTCTATTGCGTACGGTGCAGTGCCAAATCGTTGTTGGCCGCCACCTCGAGCCAGTATCCCCTGGTTTGCTTGGTTGCCTGGAACCGTTAAGGCGATTTTCCTGCCTTCCCTGGTGTATGTAAGGCCCAGACCATCTTCGAGGAAGTATACCCGTACATGGCAGATGGGAGAATATCCTCGGCAGCTTTCATTAATGCAAGGCATCAATCTGGCATGAGAGCCACGGGAGTGACGCCGTGAGGTTCATGTATCTTGCTTTTGAGTGTACGAGCGGCAATGGATAACATTGTAATCTGAATACATGTCATAGCAATCTGGAAGGATGCTAGGCGGTTTTATTTGTTGCCCAAATGGCTGACTGGCCATAGGAAATTTCGAGATGATGGTGAGTTGTAGATCGCATCAACTATCAATACCTTGGGACATTTGGCCGTCATATCCATTGCCTCTGGATGCGGGTCGACCAAGGCGTGCTCCGGGTGTTGCGAGAGGGAACGGCAAAAGGAGCACGTCTGAGGTTGGTAATTGTAAGGCTTCTGCTGCCCACATCCTTGCTTCTTGATCAATCTTCCTTGCTTTGTGAAGCTGACGGATGACTGTGAATATCGTTAACCTTCGTGATAATCCATTTGGAGTAGTGGAAATCGGGAATACGCTGCTAGTTGTTAAGGTGCGCTTCAGTGTGGCGACACCGGTTTTACCAATTGTTGAGTTCTGTCTTTGCATATTCTCTGCCGTTTCGTTTTTCCCTGGTCGTTTCGGTACTGTGCTGCTTCGCTTCGAATATGCTACCCCTTGAGCTGCTGACACCTGAGGCAGATGTTCCTCAAACTCTTATTAAAGTAATCGCGTTCGAAGCGGCAGTATCTTGAGAGAATAATAAAGAATAGGAAAAAAAGAAGAGCTCGGAGGACAATTTTCTTTGTGTGCCAATTTTCTTTGCGTGCCGGGTCCCCTTATTTTACCCCGCTGAAGTCTCGATTTCTTTTAATATGCATAAGCGACGGAAGTGCTGCGTATGAGCAGTATTTCAGCAGAGGATGCTGCCCAGTACGCGCAAAGAGTCAGAGAGATTGTACGAGGAACTGATGCGCTGCTGCTTATTGAATTTTCGATACTCATAAATACAAAGACAATAAAAGGGACTGGACTTTACACTTTAGATAGCTTCATGTCTTCTCGAGTTAGAAATCAAGACTCCATCGGGGCAAAACAAGGATCTAGTGTTGCTATGCGAAGCGAAACCATGCCTGTCCATAAATTTAGACAATAGATCGAAAACAACAACAGACTGTGCCATCCCCAGGTCCAAGTTCTGACTAAATGATCGTGATATTTTGTTCAGACAATATCGAATTCTCGATGTTGAAGTTTTTTCTTTTTCATTCCGATACTTCTTGTATGTACAAGATTGGACGATGAGGAAAGGTTGCGAAGACGAAGATAGAGAGAGGTGTAAGAAGGGAAGAGGGCAAGTTGAAAGAAAAGAGAAAAAAGACTAGACTGTGTAAAATGTGTGAGTATGATTCTAAGAGTGTCGATAGTAAAAGCAGCAGTTGTATAAAGAAATGATTTAACCGAGGATTTGAACCTTGATGGCATTGTCGCGACCCTCCTTGACATGCTCGAATGCCTTGATTGCCTCGTGCAGAGGATAAGTGTGTGTAATGAGGGGCTTGACGTCAATAGCACCTGATGCCAGCATTTTGACAGCGGTGGCGTAAGTCTGAATACCCAAACAAGTAAGCACCGTGTTACTTTGGTCAAAACGTTAAAACTTACGTTGCAGTAGCGGAAAATACCCTTGATATCAACTTCACGGGCGGCTACTTCTGAAGTAGGCAAGTTTTGCATGCTTCCGCCCATACCGACCAATACGACCGATCCACCGCTCTTGGAAAGCTGTTTACTGATCGTTAGCATCGGGCTTTTCCTCGATCGCCAAGTTTTATAATACTTGCCAAAACAGACATCTGGACGCATGTTTCTGCGCCGGTGCAGTCAATTACAGCATCCGCTAACTCTTCGGTCTCGAGGATGGCTGATACCATTCTGCGGGAGTATTCCATATTTGGTTCGCCGGGCTGAGCGCGCTGCAAGAGCACCTGTGAATCTGTGTAATAGTTCTTTGCAAACTCGAGACGCGAGGGCACCAAGTCTGCAATGGTGACATGGCCTGCGCCAGCTGCTTTAGCGGCGGCAGCGCAGAGCAGACCCACGGGACCAGCTCCAAAGATGAAGACACGCGAGCCTGATGTAATGTTGCCACGGCGGGCAGCGTGGATACCGACAGACAAGGGTTCAATCAATGCACCCTCTTCAAGCGAAACATGATCGGGTAACTTGAAGCAAAAGTCAGCAGCGTGCTTGTAATAATTGCATAAAGTGCCGTCAACAGGGGGAGTGGCTGCAAATGACATTTCATAGCAGAGGTTGTAGCGTCCACTCTTGCATTGGTCACACATGCGGCATGCAACGCCAGGTTCTAATGCAACTCGGTCGCCGACCTTGAGGTTCTTGACATTCGGACCAAGAGCAGCAACGACACCTGCAGACTCATGGCCAAGAATCATGGGTTCCTTGAGCTGGAAGGAACCAATGCCGCCGTGCTGCCAATAGTGCACGTCCGACCCGCAAATGCCTGTTGCCTTTACATTAATCAAGACCTCTGTTGACAACAACCTTTTAGTCAGTCATCTATACGTTTAAGTCCCTTGTCTATCCTTACCTCCAGGGCCGAGTTCGGGTATAGGGCGGTTCTCCTGTTGTTTAGTTTGAAAGTAGTCTATTTAGCTATTTGTCCAAGGGGGCGCTTGTCAGTCCAAACGCGTACCAAAACAATATCATGCTTCTTGCGCAAAACAACGCACTGATTGGTTTCTTCTCGGGGCAGAGTCATCTTTTACTTTTAGACCAGACACAAAAGATTTAAAAAAAAAGCGAAAGAGAATGGAAACCGACTCAGTGTAAGCTTTCTAAGCCTTTTAAACGGGGTAAGCATCGCCGATGTATTGAACCCCACTTGGAGGACGAATCGGAAAGTTTAGACTTTACTGCTAAATTTGTCATAGTGCCCTTGCTATATATGTAATAGTTCGTACCATGGCGGACAATCCCTATATGGTGATCAACTTCAAATTTTCCGAGATTTACTTTCTTCTGCTACTACATCCTTTGTATTGTTTGCATCATCGCTTGTTGTTGTGTTTACCGTAGCATCCTTCTTCTCTTTTGCATTCACCACGCTGCTGCTGACAGTCTCCTCTCCTTCCGGCGGTGCAGGGAAATACATGGGCACAAAGACGACGAGAGCCAAGAGACACAGCATCGTGACGACCGCGGTGATGGGCGATACTCCAGAAAGGTACTTTACAAAGCGACCCATGTAAGATGCAGCGTTTCCACTGTTTTAGTTTTTTTATGGCGTGAATAAGATGATGAGATGTGTTGTGTTTCATATATCCCTGCATGCAGAAAAACTTACATGACACTGTAAGGGGAAGTGAGGCCATTGACGGGCTCAATGGCTCGCCACTCTTGATTTTCCAGGAGCGCAACAAGGTTATTCACGGTACCTGCAGGGAGCACGCGCACCTGCTGGTTCTTGACGTGCACAACGGTCGGTAGACGGGATATGAAGAAACGTGCTGACAATCCCGGGTTGGTTTCCACATTGACTTTGCCAAAATGGACCTTCTGCGCACCACTTTCCGCTAAAGCTCGCTCAGCAGCTTCAAACTTTGGCGCATATTGCCGACAATATCCGCACCAGTCAGCGTAGCTATATGCACCGTGCACTTATGTTAGTATCAAAGAGAGAAGAAAGTTTGACTAACCGAGGGAATGACGTACAAGTCCAAAACCCATTCCTCATCGTACTTGACTTTCGTCCAGAATGTATGATCATCAATCTCAACCACCTCTGCCACCGCGAACGTGGCGAGCATCAGGAGCAACGCGACATGGAGCCAACGCATCTCGTGTAAACGGGCGGCGGAAAAGAAAGGTCGGGTACAACGTCGGTTTCTCAAAATGCAAATATGCTTGCCAGGTCGTGTTTTTTTAAAAAAGAAAGAGACATAAAAAGAGAAGAAGAACAGATGAGTTGGCGGGTAATGTTACAAAGAGAGAGAGAGAGAGAAAGGTAATATTAGTACTAGCAGCATGCAAACACCTAGGCGCTTTCAAAGTAGTTGCCCGGGATAAGGCCTCGTTGTCTCCGCTGTGGATGTTCTGCCTCCCACCAGCCATCCACTTGCCTGTGGATCACTGCCAGAACGTCACCAGCTTGGAAGCTCATTTCAGAAGGAATCTATCACAAAAATAAAAAGTTGAATTACCATAGTTTGCGGTGACTTCTGACTCGAGATATGTTTTACCTTGGCTTCGTAAGACCAGATAGCACGAACTTTAATTAATGGATTGCATCAGTCGGCAAACAGATCAAGTATCAATTTAGATTCAAGTCCTTACCATACTCCATCACTGGTGTACCATCAGTGAGATATCGTTGAAACTTTGCTGATGACGGCCGAGGAGACATTGCTGCAAACGATGAAGGCCGCCCTGACGGTGCGTTCATGGGACTTGCCATCGCCACGCTGCCTCTCGGGCCCAAAGGTGCAGTTGCTACAGGCGCACTGCCAGCTCCCATACTATGTTCATATACGTATGATGTTCTCGGACGCTCAATGATATGGCTGTTACTATTGTTATTGCTGGCTGATCCAAGCTGCTCGTTCAAAGAAGTGGATGATGCCACAGCTGCTGCAGCTACCTCTGGTGATTCATCTGCCGCGTGATGCCGTTTGTCCTTTTTGCCACCAAAGATGTTCAATGAGAATCGGTTTCCTTTATCCTTTTCTTTCGCTGGCGGCTGTAAGCTTGGACGGTTTTTATCGAACGATGACGTCGGCCCGGCAGGTTCGTTCGAGTTCTTGAGCATGCCCTTCATCAGCTTGCCGAATTTCTTTTTGCCTCCAGTTCCGCTGTTGTTGCTAACAGATTCGGATATCGGCTCAGGCAAGTGTGTCTCGTCCTCGTAACTGACACTTCTGTCGTGTAACTCTACCCCCTGATGATTGTTGTGGCTGTCGTTGTTGCTGTGATCGCCGTGGTACAAGGTCGGCATGAGCGCTGGATCTTTGGCTGACACGTCGTACTCTTCTTCGTACATGGATCCGTAACGACCATTGTTCGGTTGCGAGGGAGTCGCTTGCCACGACGATGTCTGGTGCGCCTGTGCCCTTCCTGCCGCAATGACCTGCTGTGCCACAGCTTGGGTTGTCTGGGCGGGAGCAGCAGCTGGAGGAGGAGCACTGCTAATCTTGTTGGGTATCTCGATTTTCAAGTTTGGATGTGGACGATTCGATTTAGTTGGTGCACTGTTGTTTCCTTCATGTTTAGAGAAAACTTGGGCAGCTGCGTCGACATGCATTGCATTCTGTTGTTGCTGCTGTGATGGAGAAGAAGACTGCAACATACTCGAGCGCGGTGTATTAGTTCGCGAAGCTGGTTGGCCATCATACATTCGAGCATTCTGAGCGCGTACTGGTAACTGCTGAGGTCGTCTGATTGAGGAAATGACCCACTTCTCGTCTTTGGGAGGTGGACGTGTATATTGGACTGATCCATCATCGCTGACACTCAAGTTATCCTGCAATTGCACGCCTACTGCTCCAGTTGACTGGTTAGTTTCCTTGATGTCTGCCTGTCTTTCGTTTTGTTTTTCGTCACTGTCATCCTTCTTTGTGTCCCGAGTTTCTTCTGCCGGTGCAGTCTTTGGCTCAGCTCTTGATTGAACTGCTGCTGCTGCTGTTGTTTGCACTTGCATCTGCGGGGATTTCTCCGAAGGAGACTTGGTATCCTCAACACTGGCGACGAATGTGAGGTTAGGAACAGGTTTGTACTTTTCGTCGTCTTTGCTCTTGATGGATGATTTCAAGGATGCAGGTCTTTCGGATTCCATTGACGGTTCTGCTGCTGTTGCTGCTGCTGCAGTTGTGGCTGCTGACATTTCTGGGACATTATCTGCAGAAAAAGCCTCGTGTTCATCACGGTGTTCCTTCGTCTCGGGTCTTGGACTAGATACTGGTTCTGGAGATTCCTTTAATGCTTCAGGCATGGGTGATACATCTTGAATAAACGATTGTTGGATGTCGTTTTGTTTTGCTGGCTGTTCTTCATTGACTATCGCGGGCGGTGTGGGAACGTGCGTTTCGGATGTTGGCTGTTTATCCATAGATTTCTTTTCATCCACCAACACCATCGCTTCGACTTCTCTCATAGCGGATGCTACTGCATCTGCGTGTTCTGTTGTTTGAGTTGGTTCAGTCGGCTGCTGTTGCTGTTCAACTTCACGTTGAGTTTCAGCAAGATCTGTATCTGTGTTTGTCGCCTTTACACCGAGATCCTCCAGCTGTCTTTCCAAAGACTTTGCTCCTTCGTCAGACGATGGCTGCATGGGTGGAGATGGTGTAGGTGCAGGCATTAGAGGTAACGCTTTCGCATCCAATCCGTTCATGTCCTGATGGATAGACGATGCGGGTGTAAGCTGTGCGCTGGGAGTGCCGTGCATATCGATGGATACGAATGGTTCAAATTGCATCATTTCTAGTATTCATTGTCAGAATGCGCAAAAGTACAACAGAGAAAAATCTATTCTGTCGTACCAGGCAAGTTAGAACCAGTGCCGTAATGTTGGATGAACTCGTTGATATCTCTCTCCATGTTTGTCAATTCCAACGTCGTACGAATACGTTCACAGCACTGAAGAGAGACATATAATTAGAGAGACTGTCATGAACACTGCAGTGCTATACTTGCCTGATCATCTACGAGATAGACACTGGACATCATGCTGGAAAATCTAGAAATCGAATCAACTCAGCTCATTATTCCCATTGTCTGCTACGCGCTGTGCTACGTACGCCCACAAACTGTTGTGAATGTAACCTATCCGTTTCTCTTCCATGTCCTGGAATATATCGCATGCATTTCGCCAGCTTTGGATCCAGTCGGTTGTGACCGAGTTGTACACTTCGACGGCGCGCTTATATTCCTGAGCTGTTGTTATTTGCCAAGACGAGTCAGTCCTCGTTTTCGATTTCCCAAAGTAGGCAACAATCTTCACTAACCGGCTGCCATCATCATCTTTTTGCCCTCTTCGATTTCCTCTCGAACCTACATAGCATCGCAGCTAAGTTGTCACAATATGCACCAGCGCTGCATTTTCTTTTCTTACCTGCTGCAACTCGTCGCGTGACATGGTCGCGCCCCGTTCTCGCAGGTATTTTTCCATGCCAGCCACCTTCGTGCATTCGGCAGTGTAAAACTCCTTTGCCTGGAGCAAGCTTATTCATTAATATTGACATCATTTCCCCTCCGACGACCGCACACTGACCTTTATCGCATTCGTGTGGTGCATATTCCTGAGCTGTCTAGCATTTTCAATCTGTTGATGTTGCTGTTTTGACGGCGTGTGTGCATAAATATATATTCAAAATCATCAAAGCATCCCACATAGCTGCTGACGTACCGAACGCCGAGTCTCACGCTGCTCTTTAAGAAACCCTTCCAACGGTGCTTCCAAATGATGCTTGAGCTGCTGGGCTAGATCAAGATGTGCTCTTCCCGTCGTCTCTAAAGCGCTCGGTATATGCGACAATGATTCGGATAATGTGCCTTCCTCGGCTTGTCCAACAATAAGTTGGGACAATTTCAACAGTCGTTCTCCATAATCCTCTTCGATTTGTGACCTGTGCGTTTCAGTGTCAGGGAGGAGAGGGGTAAAGGGGTGGGCGGTTATCTAGTTATCTTTTTCTACCTTATTTCATACAGCTTTTTAATTTCTTCGCATGTTTGTTTAGAGGTTCGTAACTTTTCGACAAGAACGTCCACTCCACGATCGCTTGCATCCTGGAATTGGCAACGTTGTAAGAGATCGGATTCTGTCACTGGATAGCTCGGTCATACCCAGAAAGAGTCTGCGAACCGCGCCTTTGTTGGAGGGGCACCGGTCGTGTTGGGGGAGATAACAGCAGCCATAATATCGCTGCTCGTCGGGAAAGGACAAAAGAGTTGCTCGGCTTGCAGAGAAAGAAAAGAAGCAGTGCAAATTCGATTCTAAAAATAGCAGCACGCTGCTTTTTTCCTGAGTACTTGCTCGCCAAGGCGGATTAAATTCCACAGAATAGTAACTCGACAGTCTTGGCCGCCACCCAGGAATCGATGTCGTACAGGATACTCGTTTTATGTTTGCAGCTCTTGATTTAGGAGATACATGAAGGATATGACAACCAACAGAGACCGCTTACTTGAGCGGGATACCCTACCAGCGAGTTCGCTACATATTTCTCTCTGCCTTGCGTTTTCGCATCCATTCGATACCCTACAGGTCAAGTAGTTCTGTAATTCTAGTGCTCATTATTCAGCGGTGTCTTCCACCATTCGGACTCTAGTATACAGCGGTGAAAGAAGCTGTCAACTTCCGCAAAAAGACAGATCAATAGTCAACTTAAAATGACCTCCACATTTCCAAAACGAAAATGCAATCGTAAAATAGGACAGTAAACAAAATAACCTTGTTGAAAGTATGATGCGAAAAAAAAATAAAATATGCTCTACTGCATCTTTGTATCCTCCTCCTAAACAACAGACGACGTATGAAATTAACATTAAGGATGAAGAAACAACATTTTAAAATAGATTGTACCGGTGCTGCCATGTAGCTGTCCATATCGGCGTCGAGATCAGCTTCTGTTGGCTTTGGTCGATTGTTCTGCTGGCGGCGACGGCTACCGCCGCGCGGTCCACGTCCTCCTGATGACTGACGCGGTCCACCTGAGCTGCGCAAAGGTCTTCTAACTGGACCGCCAAAACTTTGGGATGGTGCTGTTGAAGGAACAGTCTGGGAAGCAAACGATATACGCATAGGGCGTCCTAATAGATGGAAAAATGAGTTTACGGTATCGATAAAATAACGCATTTATCACTAACCATCAAGTTCAACGTTGTTGTATTGAGCAAGTGCACGTTCTGCATCGTTAGGGTGAACAAAAACGACATCAGCAACACCTGCTGAGCCTCCGCTTGGTGACAAGTGCAGGAAGGCGCGTTTCAAAGGGCCTACTTGACCGAATAGTTCCTATGCGAGAAAAAAACATCAGACAAAATTTCAGTGGTTTCCTAAAATCAAGACTTACGTAAAGATCTGCTTCTGTGACATTGTAGTGCAAGTTGGTAATCGTTAACATGTTTCGTGACACGCGTGGTTGTGGTTGACTGCTGAATGCCGAGCTGCCGCGAGGCTGGGACCTCAATCCATATGGTTGACGCTTTGGGAATAAAAAATTACGTATAAGAAGGGAGACGAATTAAAATATATGGAGAGAGAGAAAGGAAAATTGGGGAAAACAAGGTAAAAGAGAAACCCAATCAGCGCATGGACCTCAGCGCAAAAGTTGTTACCCGATCGGCGTGAGGATGCCCATAGGCCACCTCCCGCCCTTAGGTTAATTCCAAGAAAAGGGAGGGAAACAGGGGGTCGCGAGCGTTCGTGCAAAAGACTGGGCGAGAGATGAGCGAGCATTCCTCGTCGCTTCACGGCAGGAGCACACTATGAAGCCGTAATCCCTCGCTCTGCAGTGCAATCCTCCTGATCTGCGCGCGCGATGTACAATGTATAGGTGTACGCTGGAAACTTGTGTGTGTGTGGACGGGAGATGGAAGACTTAACCAACATACCGAAAAGTTGTTGTTTCCTGCTCGGAAGCCTCGGGAAGATCTGGTGGCACCTCCACCGCTGCGAGGGCCACTGCGATTGCTTTGTCGACGATTCGATTTGTTCTGTGAGATGATATCATCAAGGGCCATATCAAGAGCACCAGCGCCGGAAGCCATGATCGTTGTAGTTGATTCGATGTAAGGGAAACAGAAGTTGTGGAAAAGAAACGGGGCGCGGGTCAAAGCTCGTAATTCGATTTTGCACACGTCATTCCCCCAGCTGCGTTTGAATTCAATCTCTCGAATCAAATCATCTCAAGGACACGGTTGACCACTACGGCAAGGCAATCACCCGTGTTGTAATCTCACACATGACTTGTGGAGGCAGAACTTTACGAAGAAACTGATCTTGCTACGGCTCTGTCAGATGACATGAAGGAAGTTTGGTGTCGTCTGTCTTGACTCTGTCGATCCGAGCAAGAAAGTCCTCCGACCTGCGCGCGTCTTATACTATTTCCAGCGCTCTTTGCAAACCGAAGTATGCTATTTCAGGCGGCAAATCTCTTGATATACTGCTTCAAAAGCGCCGAAACCCTAAGTTTGCGCGCTTTTGCCTTCCCCTTTAGAGTCAAGTCGAAAGAAAGAACAAACGCAAGATGTAAGAACATCCTGAGGAACTTTGTGGAACTAACAGAAGAGCAATAACGGCAATAGATCGCTCCGGTTTATCTTACGAAGTAGCCGAGGAAAATTTGGCATCATCCCTGACGCAGACGCCCTAATGGGCGATTACTGAAGAGGTTCCAGCTACTAGTGTGGTGTCCTTAATGCTAAACTCTTAGCAAGCGGATATTCTGGGCCAGCGACGAGACCAGTGTGAGCGAAGTCACAGGCCGTTACTGGAAGTAGTGAGAGCGCTAGCGTGAGTGATGATGCCAAGGTACACAAACGATAACATTCTTTGTTGGATAAGTGTCTTCACATCTGTCTATAAAAAGGAGCGCTCTCGAAGCTATATTCACGAGAACAGAGCAAGATCAGAAGGGGGTCAGTGTTCAGAAACTATACCTTAAGACACGACACTGAGACTCCAGTTATTTGGAAGAGTGCCTCCCCCGGACTTGCTATAACTTTCGTCAAATTTGCAGTCACCGGTTTATCGTCGAAGGGGTTGCAAATATTGTCAAACCCACCGGTGTTTCGGATGAAATGCTATATCGAGGATCTGGCAAATTCGAAGCTTTGGACCGAATACTGTCCAAGCTGCATATAACTGGTCATAAGTAGCAGCAAGCAAGCGAGCGTGGTTGACCTCTTTCCGCGCGGAGTTCCGTAAAGATAGACGAATCCAAAAGGTGGGTCCTGTCACCTGGGAAAATAGTCGAAGACGTACTCTTCCGGTTCGGAGAGGAATGTGCACGCTTTGTTCTTGACTGTGTCCGTCAGACCATCCATAATTGATGAGACAATAAATGCTCATATAACATAATATGCAATATCAAGGCTCGTTGAATATGAAGCAAACGGGCTATTATGTGTGCATACACTTATAGCATAACAGCACATTGGAACCCCTCGGTCAAGCCTCGATATTTTCAAGCAAAATCCCAACGTAACAGCTTGTAATTTTGTTCTAATCAAAACGTCTTCTTGAACCTCATCGAAATCTATTCGCATTCTCAAATGATAACTATAGTCACCGCATCAAATTGTACATTGTAAACCCCATCATTATAATATCTACATTAGCATCACGATCTATCTCCAGGAAGCAAATAGTCTTTTAGTCCCTTCATATATGCCATTTGATTCAACGTCCCATATGGTTCAGATTGACCTGTTACTCCACAAATAACAATCATTATCATATCTATTTCTGTAATAATCAACCGGGCTGACATTGGCCAGTCTTCAGGTTCCACTGCGTCTGTTGTTTTCAAGCTGGGGGCACATTGGCGGGTACTCTTCAAAGGGAAGTATTCTGAGAAATCACCGCTATTTCCATAAGAAAGGATGTTTTGCTACGTGATTTAAACACAAAAAAGAAACATAATTTGATAGCTCAAATTGCAGAAAATTTGTTTTGATTTCGCTGGGCTGACTCAAATTACAGTGGAGAGATCTGATGTAAAAACCAAATAACAATGTCAACATTGGCTATAAAAAAGCAAGGCGTAATTGCTACAGTGCATGCGCAATGTAAGTAAATGTCTAACGGATACTATGTACGAATATAAAATTTTCCAGCCTTTGTCAGACTGCGAACACCCTTGATATGCGCACACAGTTAGCAACTATCCAACCGAATTACTTCTCTGGTCGTTACCTTGTATGGTTTGTAGCCTTCGTGATACAATCGTAAGCTGTCGACCTTAAGACCAGATATTGCATACATGCTGATTTGGAACTCTGCACTCAAAGTCAAGCCGATCTCCGGATCCGTCTCGCTGAAAGAAATGAAGTAGAATAAGTGCCACGGATACTTTTTTGACAAATATTTGTATATACCTGCTTCGAAAAGTACCAGAGAGCATGGGGACTCGATCTCTCTGTTGAATCTTACCGATGTCCCATTTTATACACTAAATATTGCATCAGCTTCAGCGACAGATACGCTCGGATTTACTTTACATACCTTTGTCACAGGATCATACATGTACTGCCCGACATTGCAGGTGGCATTGATGCTGACAGTTGTTTTGAGCATCGGAATAGTGAGTCTAACACGCTCAATCGGCTTTCCATCTGTCGAACGCGGAGTGACGCTGATATCAAATTTACCGCCATTTTTGGATGGCAATATTTGAGGTTTAACGTGTAACGGCATTGCTTGATACTGCGACAAAGGCACACTGAGGTGTATATGCAATGAGTCAACTGCAAGCCCTATACAGATCTATTCAAATACTTGCCGATAAGACATGAGCTTAAATTGACCATCAGGAGGAACGAAGGAGAGAACCTTATCGTTTTCCCATTTACGATATCTATCAGGTCACTGTCACCTACAACCCGAATTCGTAGCTATATATCTTAGATGTACACCGACCTCACACACGGATGAAAACTGACATCGTCTATGAGACGTGGATTGACAAAGCTTAAAGTCAAATCTGGCATGCCTGTATAAAATCAAATTCGTGAATATATATGCTAATAGGTCTACTACTACGTAATATTACCCGAGAGCCTGCAGTTTGCAACAATGTTTCCATGCGCTTCGCACGATATGATCGTTCCATTTCTGTTTAAACATCTCGTATTAGAATCCATAGTAACTAATTCCTCCCTCGCCGATACTTGCTGTGCTATCGTAGCGTCGATTTCTTCAATAATATCGAAATAAATCTCGTTCTGGGTGTACTTGACGCCTGCTTTGCGCCAGGGTATACTTGAAAGATTCTGCGGGAGTTTAGGCGCTACTCTAACAATCCAAGTATACGTCTAAGTTTCTATTTTCAAAGAAAAAATCTATCTAAACAACGTACCCTGCTGCTGCTCCCACTGTTGTCATAACTTTGTTCATAATAGTCGGTGGCGGTATGATATCTTTAAGTGTATTTGGTTCGGTTGTCAGTGGGTAACCATAATCCATCATTTCCTCCAGAAGCTAAAGAGTGATTGTCAGCAGTCGTTTTCAATTGGATCACAATGGAGTATGCTCTACCTGATAAACCGTTACAAAATTCTCTCTGATCGATGCTTCTGAGACGTCGCCCAAGTAATCCGTGCATATATCGATAATTCTGTGTATGAATTCAAATACAAGCATGGGATCCACTGCAGGTATAGTTGCTATTATCAGATTGCTATACAAAAAAATCGAAAATTTGAGCGTACTAACCTTCGCGATCTACAGGACAAAGCCATATCAAGTCGTTTCGTAAAACATGCAAGAGCCAATATTTCGGTGTTTCGAGCACTGGAGGCACATCCTCTCGAGTGTAATATGCTTCTTTGAGCTCGCTTCGGGATCCAGTTTTATCTTGCAAGTTATCCGGTAACGAATTCATAAACTTGGTACTTTCGTCATTGAACACGTCCACGATCTGTCGCGAGATGATCCCTCGCCAATGTTTCTCGATAATGATCTTTCTAAACTTATGCGTCAGCACCGCTACGCGGCAGTCGGATTCAGCAGGACATTAACGAAACTGACCCTTGAAGATTAATGACAAACAAAGAGTTTATCATTTTATACAGGTGTAAAGGTGTCCGTCGCCAAACTGGTCGTACTTGGCATTTAAGGTACCGCCCGAACCTTTGATGTCTGAAACATAGGAAATCCCTCTCCAATACACGTAAAATACCATGAGACCTATGTACAGTCCCTTAAACGGAAGATGTTTTCTATCTAGCTCTAAAATTACGCTGCTGCATTGAAGATACGATTTACAAATGTATAGGCAACCTTTAGTGCGGCGCCTGTTTAAAGGTATTTTGTGCTAATGCACTGAACGGTATCCGTGGCAACAAATCACTTCATTGGCTACTATGATCCAGAATCGCATCGTGAAGAGTGAATGCTATCGGTAAACTGCAGAATATAGTAGGATCCGGACCGAACCGCGTCTCGGCAGACAACCTCGGAACATTCCTTTTCCTGCAATCGTCCCTGCTGAGTTGCTTGAAAGACAGCATCCAATTGTTTGCTAAGCTCGACTAAGCAAGTTTCACGACCCCTCTCGACCCCTCGCACATTAAATTTGCCTATAAAAATGCCATGAGCGATCTCTCGGCTTCTTCCCGCATCAGTTTCTTTCTATTTATCCAGAAAAGGCAAAAATGTCCTCAGAAAAGATTCCTCACGCTGTAGCTGCAAAAGGCTTCACTTTAGGTGCGGACAACTATGGTAAGTTGTAACAATGCTAAGCATTATTCAACCCTTTAACACTGACATCAAACTCCTTTAAAGCGAAAGCACGTCCATCCTATCCGGCAGCAGCCGTTGAGTACATCCAAACTATTGTTACTCCAGGCGCGAAAGTTCTCGATTTGGCCGCTGGTACCGGTATCATGACCAAACTCCTGGTCCAGGCTGGTTATTCTGTGACAGCCGTCGAGCCTGTGGCAAACATGCGAGCCAAGTTGAAGTTTGACCTACCAGACATACCAGCTCTGGAAGGCACCTCATGGAATATCCCTGTTGAGTCAGAATCTCAGGATGCAGTGATAGTTGCACAAGCATTCCATTGGTTTGACGACATTCAAAGTCTCAGGGAGATCCACCGTGTACTGAAGCCGGGAGGCAAGCTCTTACTCATTTGGAACATGGAAAGTAGGCGCAGTGCCTGGGTAGGCAAACTTCGAGAGTAAGATCTACAAAATATCAGGACATTTAGAGTACACCAAATTCATTGTTCTTTTGATCTCAGTGTTTATGAAGGATACGATGAAGCAGCTCCTCAATATCGCAAGGGAAGATGGCGCCAAGTCTTTGAGACTGACGATGCAAAGGCTCTGTACAAACTGCCCTTGGAACAAGTACAGTTCACCAATGATTATCTAGCTTCAAGGGACGATGTAATCCGCCGCGTCTTTTCAAAGAGCTACATTGCAGTCATATCCGACGATGAAAAAACTAAGCTCCGGGAGAAGTTTATCAACGAATGTTTGATCCCAGAGCATGGTTTCGAACCAAATGGAGATGGATATGTACTTTATCCTCACGATACCGATCTTGTATGGGCACCAAAAATTTAGAGCATACCTTTATTAGTCATACAAAACATACAACAGAATAAATTATAATATATACGGCGAAATATTTGCGAGCTTTAACAAGTATTTCGAAAGGCGATCTATCTTTCTGGGAGCAATGTCTCATCGTTGGGAGTCAGTGGCACAGAGAATCCTTCGGAATTTCAAAAGTACCTCCTTCGTGAATTTGAGTCCACACACTTCCTTCACGCGAAGATCAAACGATGGAACAACAACAGCCAACCAACGCTCCTCAGGAGCAGCAAGTAGACACGCCAATGAAAGATACTACCAAAGAAGAAACTCCAGCTGAAGAATCACAAAGTGCATCGCAGACATCAGCCGCCCCGGCAGGCGAACAATCGACAACCACCACAACTCCCTTGACAGCTGAGCAACAGCGATCTCTTCTCGAAAAGCAAGCACGCCAATATTTCCAAGAACAGACCAAGCCTGTGAAAATACCAGAATATGCATCGTGGTTTAGCATGGATAAGATCCACGATATTGAACGCGTATCCTTACCCGAATTTTTCAACGGTCGCAACAAGTCAAAGACACCGAATATTTATCAGGACTATCGCGACTTTATGATCAACACTTATCGACTTAACCCTAAAGAATACTTGGCTGTGACAGCATGTCGAAGAAATTTGGCCGGAGATGTATGCGCGATCATGCGAGTACATGCTTTTCTTGAGCAGTGGGGCCTGATCAACAGCGAGGTACGGATTAAAACAAACAGTGCTAAGCTTGCAGAGCCATTGATTCCTTTTTTCAGTGCGATCCATCTACGCTGCCTTCTGCTGTAGGACCACCTTTTACCGGCCACTTCCGAATCACCGCTGACACTCCACGTGGCCTGCAACCCTTCCGTCCAAGTATCAAGGCACAGCCAGTCGATAAAAAATCTGAAAAGAACGAGCTTGGCATGAACTTGCAGCTACGTCAACAGCTGTTCGAAAGCGCTCAGCAGCGGCTCGATGCGGCTAGCCGACCATATTACTGTACGACCTGCGGCGTCGACTGCACGCGGCAACGGTATCACAGCTTAAAGACTAGAAGCATGGATCTTTGTGCCTTGTGCTACAAGGAAGGTCGATTCCCGACAACAATGGTCAGCAGTGACTTTATCAAAATCGAACCGGGCAACTTTAAACAAAAGCCAGAAGAATGGACAGACGAAGAGACACTATTGCTGCTCGAAGCAATTGAAATGTTTGATGACGACTGGAACGCCATCGCTGAGCATGTTGGCACACGCACAAGGGAACAGTGCATTATGCATTTCCTCCAGTTACCAATTGAAGAACCATATAAGCAATCACAGGCCAGCTCACGCACTCTGGAGCACAAACGCACTCCATTCTCAAAAGCCGACAACCCCGTCATGTCCATTTTGGCATACTTGGCATCATCGGTAGATCCCAAAACGATAGCAAAGGCAGCCGAGTCAGCTATAGAATATCAAGAGCATGGCAAGCGAAAACAGCCAGAAGATATGGATGTGGACGACGAAGCAGGCGACAAGAGCAAGAAACCACGCACGAGCATCGACAAGGCTGCATCCATAGCACTGGGATCAGCCGCAGCAAAAGCAAAATCGCTAGCCACCATTGAAGAGCGAGAAATCCGGCGATTGGTTTACTCAGTTATCGATTTCCAAAGCAAAAAGCTAGATCTCAAGATGAAGCACTTTGAAGACCTGGAAGCAGTGCTGGAAAATAACCTAGAACAGTTAGAACAGCTACGGCAGGTAGTCTTCGTGCAACGATACGCTGTAAAGAAAGCAGACAAGTTGCTGCAAGAGGCGATAGATGAAAAGGGAAGCAGTATACCCGCTGCGGTTGAGAATGGATTGAATCCTACCCAGCTGCAACAAATTCTGAACGAGCATTTGGTTACAGAAAACTATCGATTCGTTGACCCAGCTTCCCAGACAGAGGATAAGCTGAAATTACCATTGCCCTCTCTGGAAGGCGAAAATCAACCTGCTATCCTGACCTTGTAAACAACATTTTCAGTCAATAATAATGAAAAAGGTTAAAGTAGTTATGGAAAAATGTTATTACTGTGGTTTATTCTGATCGGCGACGTTATATACAGCATTGCAATCTTGTTATAAGCAGAAGGAGGCGGTAGTTTGAAATATACAAGAACAAGTAGGAAAAAAGAAAAGAAAAAAGTCTATAAATAATACAAGAGGGAAGGAAAAATACAAAAAGGTCTATGATGTTGCAAGATGAACGTTGAAAATGATGAATAAAAAAGCAGTGTCAGATATGAAGGCTTGGTAAGCAATGCTGTCACGATCCAGTTCTTGCAATTACAATACGCGTCGAATACTGCTGAGCATACAAAGCTGGGCCGTTTACATAGACCATTCCGCGAAGGGATGCGACGTAGACGTTGGCCGCTGAACCAGTTCGCCACAAGTTTTCGATGCATGCGTTGGCTTGGGGATCAAAAGGGACCCACATGGTACCTGCTTGATAGACCCACTGGACTGGCATGATAGTGATAGTGCTGGTGCTGATTGATTTAAGTATTCACAAAGTTGTAGAGAATGTAGGAGGAGGAAGATGTATGAGCAAACAAGACTCATTCACGACTCCTTTTATAATATCAGCCTTGCTAAGCGAGTGCCTTTAATTTTTTTACGCAGCAGTGTTAAAGAAAAAAAAGCTTGCTGGCACGCCAGCTGTGTGCCACGCACAGATCAAAATCTCCACGCGAGAAATCGTCATGTGCTCAGTAACTTGCTAGGAATCTGCGGGGTACCTAGCAGGTAATTGCTATATTTAAACGTTATGATCTCTTGCCAATAGATTTGAAGGATAACAGAAAGAAGATAGATAAAGAGCAGATGAGGTCATGCCATGCTGCGCGTGGAAGACAGCTGTGCAACCAAGATTCAAGTTGGCACAAATTATCGTCATCCATCGCCATGGAAACCGGACAGAAAATTCCAGCAACTGCAAGGGCTGAGCAGCCCGCCGCCGACAGCGAAAGCGCGTAAAAAAGTTTAAGATTGTGGAGATTAGGGGAAGTATGCACATTTGCCCTACAAATAGCTCCAACAAATACACATTATCAATAGACACATATACGTGCAAGTGATCCATTTGTCCAGAACTCGAGCTATCACTTTTACTGCTTCAAAGCAGCCTCCTACCGCAGCACTTGTCAGTCCAAAGTGTAGGAACGATATCTATTGGCCATTCAAAAAAAAAAAAAAAAAAAAAAAAAAAAAAAGAGGAGTGGCGCGCCACAATGGCTTTGCAGGTCATGCGCGCCACGATCGACCTATTCCGATACGGTCGGTCAAGATATCGTTCATCACGGATAAAGAATAACAATAGTTACCACAACTCAAGGTAGGCACCCTCTTGCTTAACGTTTGAACCTACGATTTTTCGCTGAGTAGGTTTCGCTGAGATATTGACCTCGGAAGTCGTATCAGCTACATCTTGAAGAATTAAAGTTTACTTTAGTGCAGCAGATAGTCGTGAACAATATCCATTAATAAAACACGCTACTGCGGCGCCGCTCCTGGAAGCTTCCAGATTCTGTTCTCGACAAAGAATGCCTAAATTCGGTTCTCTTTCATAGCTGCTCATAGTTTATGGATTTAACTACCAAGACCAGTAAATCGGCTAACCTCGGTCCAAAAATGGCAATTTGCCGGATGCACATGGTTCATCACAAAGTGATCCAAAGATACCACAAACAATTGACCTCCTGGTTTCTGGAATGATGGCTCTTGGATATTACCGAAAATATCTGTGTTTTTGATGGATCTAATATCCTTCTCCATTTTCTTCTCTAGCAGTCGAATGCACGATACATTGTTTCATTCCTTGCCTTCTTACGGCTGTTCTCTGCGTAGAAATCTGGCGATACAATAAAGAAAATTTGTGCGGCCATTGCTGGTATTGGTCCATATCTTTGTGTGTTTTAATCGCATTTCGCTAAAATGCAATTGGTACATTGCCGTCACAAGACACAGATGTTCAGTCGCGTAGTCGTAAACAGCGCTTCCTTTGCTGCTTTGCTTCACTCTTTCAGTTTATCGTTATGACTTACTACAGTAGTGCGCGCCGCAGTCATGAGTCGAAAAAATTGTATAGCCAACATGCCGAATATGCTGTTCATTGAAAGCCTCGTAAGGATATGATGCGGTTTAATGAGATAATGCGTGTAAACTCTATTGGTATACACAGCAGATGCATAAAGGAAAATAGTCTTCTGTAAATAGTGGGATAAAAATCTCTCTCCTTCCTCTTTACACTGAAAACATGCCAGTGCTCGGATTCACCGGAAATATTTCCAGATACTTGGAACATATGCATGTCGATTGAGCATTTAGAGTCACAGATACTTGGATGTTATTGCACGAACCGCACAAATATACCTCTAGCTATTATACGGAATATATTCCACAAATCTTTTACTGGAAACAATTCTCCTTTAACGAATATCTTCAAGTTGTAGTATATCTTTGGAGCGACGCTACTTATCGTTACTGTTTTCTTCCAGCTGTTGTTATTGCTGTTTCATGGAGAGAGGATAGGTGCCAAACTCCATCTAACAATAAGTGTTAACAAGTCAAGAGCTGTATTCGACAAGGATAACTTGCTGTTGCAGGAGAGTTGTATTGATTCTCAGATCTACCTCGCTTAAGCAACGGGCGAAGGGAGTGGCAACTGCTGTATGTCTTACTTTCATTGCAGACTGTATATTTGTGTTTGCTCAGGCCACCTAACCCCAAGTTCGATATCAAACTTTTCTGAATCTGCCTATACTTATCGGTCTTAACTGAGCATATGTGCATTTAGTACATGCAGTATACATACATTGTTATCTTATTGCTACAAATATAACCAAAATGCTTATTTCTCTTTTACATTAATTTTGATTACTATCGTTTATACACAACCTTCATACACCATCGTTTTCATGCATCAAAATCCAACAAGAGCAGATTATCGACTACGTCAACTATATTAGTCTTGCATAGATAATTGCTAGAGATAACGTTACAGTCTCGCATTACTCAGAGATGTTGACTGTCTGAAATGGTGAACATTGATGACGGGATGGTTAGACAGTGAATAATGACTTGCGGTTGCAATATTGTAGATAAAAGGGTTTTGCAGTTTTGTCAATGCATCCAACGTAGTTCCTTCCAATGCTATTGTACATATCCATATGTTTGCCATAAATCGAAAAGTTCCATGTATGCATTTCTTGCCAAAATTCAATTTTCAGGGTTGTTTGCGCTTAAGCTTGAATTCTCAACATTGGGCCAGTACCTGGTTTGCAAACTGGATGTATACTGGCGTATACGAAAGATTGTCATCCGTTAAATTTTTTCTTTCTTCAACCAAGCGCTGCGTGAACGTCGACATAAATTTTTCTGTTTTGTTTCATACGTAAGCAGTTTCTTTTTCACTCCCTACTCTTTCTAGATCTATGAAGAAGAAGAGGCATCAAACAGCGCAAGCACCCAGTACGAACGTTATCCCTCTTCCGAAACTACGCGATTCCGCAGAGACCCTACGTAACAAAAGAGAGGTCGAAAAGCCAATCGAAATAAGCAAAGAAGAAATCATCAATAATCTCGAAGAGGTGCTCTACAAGATAATACGTGGCTCTATTCGAAAGATCAAATCTGAAAAGGAGGAGCCCGAAGACAAAAAGAAAAAACGCAAAGCTATAAGCAAGATCGCGAAGAAGGTGATTGAAAAGAGGAACAAGTTTCTTGTGTTGAAGCAAGTCCCTGCAGGCACTTGGGAGGAAACCGACAAACTCAGTGGCACACCTTATGGCACATCAAGGAATAAGCTGGCTAACGAATCACCCGGCCCGCTTCAACAGCGGAGAACCTATGTAGCTTCGAACTTTGACAGTATCAGCGAGCAAGTGCAAATTTCCTGGGAAAGCATCGACAATGTAGAAAATGATGATAATGTCGGCGATTTGCGTGATAGCGAAGATAATGTCATTGACTATCGCACTGCAAATGTGCTTTTGAAGGAAATACTACGACCTGACTTACCAGAGGACCACGTTGAGATGTTCAAAGAAACACTAAAGTCAATTCAAGAGTTGATATCGGATGACATTGCAAACCTTGCAACAAAAGGCGGCAGTCAATTCGATATGACGGAAATCCTCCCGCGAAACGCTATTCGAAACACGTCAATGCTTTTGCGGAATAAGTTCGTCACTTTAAATACGCAAATCGTTACTGACGCAGATACGGCCCTATTTGAGCAGCAGCATATCGAAAAATTACACAGTATATACCTTGGAAATATGGCCACAACTGTGCAGCAAAGAGCTCTTGGCAGTATTAACGCCGATTTTTTTGTCGAAAGCTTTTACTATTTACTACCTGCACCGGCTGGAATGTCTCAAACAATTAACCAGGCCATTCAACAGTACTGCAAAAATTGGAAAACATGTGGGCGGACAACAAGTTGCTTTCAAGGTCGGCCGAATACGTGGTTCGCATCCTATTGAGGTTACACTTGGCTCCAAAAAGAGAAGCGCATTACAAAGACTTGGTTTCCAGAAAAGCGAAAGAGAAAAAGAGTCCAAAGACTCTGTCAAAACTTCAGCCATTCGTAATTTGCAGCGGAACAAGCTTTACGAAGAGAGCAAGTACCTGCGCAAAACAGAAAGCCGTATCATGCAAGCCGGAGATGAACACCAAGAGGCTAAGCGGCGTTATAAATGTCAGCAGCGAATACATGCTATAAACGAAGCCTGGCAAAAGAGATTGGATAGAAAGCCTCAGGACACCGTAAGCTGAGGAGTGTGGTTATTTGCAAAATGATGTATTAACGGATTCGTTCGATACTTTTGTTCAGATCGTGCAGTTTGCAGCCGGGGACTCTGCCAGTACTGTACCAAACGAATATACTGTCGATGAGGTGAGCGCTCACTCTGATATTAAACCTTTATAGGAATGCTAAGTAGATTATGGATAGGATGAACTAGTATCAGAACTATTGAAAAATGGTCTAGAAGAGGAAGAAATCATTGAAATTTTGGAGTAGCATGAAGAAGATTCGAATGAAGAAGAGCACACGGAAGAAGTCATTTCTGACCAATCGGGAACCGAGTAGAAAGCGATTGAACCGCTTGAAGGGCATTTGCAAAACCCTCCTTTTTTCAACCACTTTGGCCAACGAAATAACAGAGCAAGATGTGACCAGCGCTTGCTACGACGATCTGGAGCTTTCATCCAAAGAAACTCAAATAATAGCGTTCATCGCCAAACTGCTCAGACCCTTCCTTCAAGCTTCAAACGGGAAGAAAAACCGGTCGATTGCAGATACTCTACCATTTGTCGTGTTTGCAAATACACTGTTAATAACCTGTGGATACCCGGAATTTACGGCACAAATTTCGCGAACGATATCACCGGCAAAAATCCAATCTTTAACGCTCGACGCTGCAGCTATGTACGAGATGTTCGCTTCCAACAATGGATGCTTCGATATCTATACCTCCAAGGATGAAAAAATAACGAACATCAGAAAAGCGCGTGAAAACAAGGAGGTGATGATCGGATCTTTCTTGGATATTGACAAAATCAAGCAAATCTGTGAAGAATCAGATCTCCAGTTCCAGAATCGTGCGATTCTGACATCCTTTGGCGTCGTACGACTCTTAGGTAGAAAGAAACATGCAAATCAGATTCCGACCTCGGTTGATAGAACAGCAGGGCAGCAAGAAACTAAGGATGATATATTCAGCATTGACCTGGAAGTCCTAAATGAAGAGATTTTATCAAAAGAAGCCGTATACAAAATGCAGCAAAAGGAACGCAAAGAAGCCATAGCAGTATGCGAACATGCAACGGTGGACATGCAGCAAAACGATATTCGAAAATTCCAGGAACTAAAGGAACTACGATTAAAACGTGCCTGGGCAATCACAGCCGCAGAAGAGACGGCGCTGGAATTAAAAGACATGCGCACGATCCGGTATCTGATCCAAAAGCAAAAAAGGAGACAAGACCACAACAAAAAGCTGGTGATCAGACCAAGAAAAAGATGGTGCTTACTTTGCGAAACTTCGCTTGTGAGAGTTTCCCAGCCAATATAACAATATCTACTCTGGAAAAAGAAGCTTACGAGGCAGGAAAGCCTATAGCGTATAGCGGCACGGACTATGGCTTGCAAACGATGTCTACGACAGTCCCTATGACAGCTGATAGAATGAATTATCATTTGTCACTCTACAACACATTTGACATACTTAGCATTGCGGACGATGAAATCCCCATCGATACGCGTACTGACGATACTGGCACGTACGTGGAAATACCAAAATCCATCTGTATTACAGCACCGCAACTGAACGAGAAGTCACTGAGCAACCAACATTCACGTTTACGTAATAGAAGAAAAGCAAGAAACACGGCTGTCCAAAATGCAGAAAAACAATAAAGTGAATACTCGATGAAAACCGCATCAGCAGCTGAAGACGTGTCTGTAGCTCATAGGGTGAGCAAATGATCAGCTTGACTTGACATTGTACCTATTCTAAATTTATCTTTAGGTTGCGTGCGAATCAAGACCGATTCTGAGGTCTTTTTATCAGTCACCTCGGGCGAAAAAGAAAAACGAAATCAAGAGTTAGCGACAAAGATTGCTTATAGTCAGGTAGCTGCTGAAGAGCGGAGAGCGATAAAAAATGATGCATGCGACGACAAAGCCATTCCTGTCATGTCCATTGGAAACCAAGGAACCGGTATTGGGAGCCGTCTAAAGGGGCATACTCGCCGAGGCGGCAAGAAATTATTGAAAGAACATTGTCGCTATGCAGTGATTGCAACTACGGATGAATTCCGCAGTTCCAAAACTTGTCCGTTTTGTTTCGGCCCAATCATCCGTCAAAAAAGAAGGCTCAGAATTAAGGACCAATACAAGATGGTCACGGTCAATGGATCATCCATTTGTATGAATCCAGACTGTATAAGTTACCAGAAGCACAAGAATACCTAAAACAGAGACGAGCTAGCAGCTGTATGTATCGCCATAGCTGGATACACAAATATGCAAGGGTATTTCCTTCACTGTTTTCATCGATATGCAGCCTCTGCAATGCTGCTCCAAAAACAACGAACACACCTCCACCCATCAGGTAATAAAATGAGACACGTATTAGTACTTTGCTATTAACGCTGTAGTTTCATAGGCGATGCGGGGAAGGCTTCTGTTGAAGAACAGATAGACTAGATTAGCTAGTCTCCGAAGTAAATGACAAGCATTAGAGAATGGAATGCATCTACTATGCACTTTCTTCATTGTTTGATATTGGGAGACAGGATTTGCATAAATGGAGAGTATCCACTGCTTTCCTTAGTGTACTGTTATTGTAATGGGATGCCCAAAAATTTGTGCAGAGTCCCTTTTATACCTAAAGAGAAAGTCTTCTACACTTTAGATACTGAGAGAGGAAGATACCGTCAAAGTTAAGGATTCATTTTATAAATGTAGGATGAAAAAATGAAGATCCAAGACTTGAGTCTTGCTGCAAAGTTAAAACGATTGCCACAGAAAACTAGCTCTTATTTTTTACGAAGCTTTGCAATGGCGATAATAAAAATGCCCAACTACAAAGAAATGGAATTTACGATGTGTCATGAGTTGGTCTAGCTATTGTTATACAAGTAGTAACCGCACAAATATTCGGGTATCCAACTGCACAAAAATTCAGTGCTCCCCCTCCCTGTTCCTGTCGTTTCTTCTTTCTCAAGCCGACCTCATTGCTCGAACGCGATTACCGCAGTGATCTTGAAGAGTTTGAGGACTGTATACCTCAGGTGTCAGCAGCGCATGGCGTCACATATTCGGAGCGAAACAGCGTGAAACGACGATCTACAGAGGGATGGCAACGTACGCGTTACGTATCAGTGTGCTTAATGTGGGCAGTACCGAAACAACCGGGGAAAAACGGCAGACAACATGGAAATACAGAATTCGTTAGTTGCTAAATACGGTACGGCTTACATCCGTGTCGCCACGTTGACGCATAACCTTAAGGAGCACCATTATATTCACGAAGTTTAACGATATTCACAATCGTCCACCAATGTACGGCAGTGAACATTGTCAAGATGGAAAAAATGGACTATTGCAACGCTATTCCTTACGAACGTCTCGGTACCCGCGCAAACATCAGAGTGCGTTAAACGAAGTAAACAACGCAGGTACGATCCAGCAAACCTTAAGACTTTTGCGTGAGAGAGATTATTTTGCCATTTTTTCGCTGTTCCAACCTCAGCAAAATGCTTGAGCATCGTATCTGCAATGCCTTGAAGAATGCTCACTACATGTTGGATCAGGCAAGCCTTGATGATTGGTGCGAACTACAACACCAACGTCTCGAAATTTCCATGCTCAGCACTGCTGGTATTAGCAATTTCATCCTTCCAGATTGCTATGGTTTGGATGGAGGATGAAATTTATGACTCCTACCGCTGGTTTCTTCTACCCTCCGAAGCAAAATATATGAACTCAATGGCATCACTCCCGACGTTTCCATGTTGATCGCTGCGTTGCGTTGATGAAAGCTTCCGAGAATGTCTTCCCATCTGCCAAGAAATGCACTGTAACTGGCGTATCAGAGAATAAAATCTAAAACCAAAAGTTTCTCTGTCAAGCCTTTTACAAACGCAGAGTTGCAGATGACATGCAAGCATTGTTACCAATAATTCACCAAGTCGATCCTCGATCATCAATTGCTATGAAATCTCACACATATTTCCTGAGCTTATTCTTACTTCACCTCATAACAATTACCATGCTTCTCAATAGCAAAACATCCCAAAGACCTCTGAACATGTCACTCCGTCGTCATGACAGATGCACGTATCTGCAAGTGGGAGTACCGTGATTTCCCTTATTCCGCATTCTCGTTATGAATGCCATATTGTGCATGTCTAACCCTTTAGGTCCAAGTTCAAAAAGCCTATTTTGTATTCAGCTTTTTTTCAGTAATTGGACAGCTATTGGGAATGAATAATAGCTCTTCGTCGAGAATTTTGTACAATCGCGAATTACCATGTCGACGGGATAGCATAGGCGACAGGGTAAATAATTTACCCGATATGAATGGTTTATCCGAAAACCTTTATTGCGTTATTTCGGTGTAACCGACCTTTTTATATTGTTACAATGCTTTAAAAATACTTATACATACTAGAAATATAAGTAGAAACTGCAAAAACGTAGGAAAAAAGCAAAGAAATATACATATTTACTTTAAATATAAATTAAACAAACAACGCTCAGAGAGGGCTCTTGTGGCGCAATTGGCTAGCGCGTCTGACTGTTAATCAGGAGGTTGGTGGTTCGAGCCCACCCAGGAGCGTTTATTTTTCCTTTTTCGGGCTTACCTCCCAGGGTCCTTCTGGTGGCATACTATTTCACAGTATATTTTTTTTGCTGCCCTCAAACTGCTAAGCCAGCAAAAGTTGCTTTTATTTGGTTGAGTTAACAAATTTATTAATGAAAAATAGGCCATTCTTTGGAGCGTTACGTTCCGGTTATGCCGTAAATGATCTTCTCTCCGCCACTTCTTGCAGTAAGATTACTACCAGTAGTAGTGGTATCTACGTACAGGATAGTTCCCTAAACCATCCTGGTCACCGCATCCCAGTATAGAGCGCTTTCAGTTTATGGTAATACTTCCTAGACCTAGACCAAGATCCTCATATTATTTGTAAATATGGAGCATCTTGCAAATAATCGTAAACGATAAATAATGAAAAAGTCTCGATGCACCTTTGCTGGATAGTATCCCTGTGCGCCTAGTAGTCTTGCATAAGAACATTAACAGTATATGCTTCCCTGTATCTCCTAGAGATTTCAGTTAATACACAAATAATATTGAAAAACACTTGGTAAGCTCATTGCCTGTAGATCCAATAACATGTGCTGAAGAGGATGAGTGGGAAAGGAGGAAGAGACAGAATAAATGACTAACGCTGAAATTTTTCCCGCTAGTAGCTAATAACTTGTATCAGAAGAGGATGAAAGACAGGACAAGAAGAGATACACATACAAGGATAATGTTAACCCCAATCTCGACGATGGGTCACTCTCCAAATACTGGACTAATATTTGTTCCTGTGTCCGCACTCAATGAAACCGAGAACATACATTTCACTGTAGTGCACGCATTGATGATTTTTCACCTAGAAGTTATCCGCTTATTACGTGGTAAATGAACTGAAGCTCAAGTTACCAGCCGAGGCACTTTCTTCTTGTAAGAAGTATAGGTACAACGTTGCAAAAGGGAAAAAAAAAGAAAAGAGCGATACAAGTACTTGCACAGACGGGCAACTATACTTATGACGCAGGCATTATAGAATAATTAAGGAGGAAAAGGAAAGGACTAGAAAATGAGAAAAGGCCTCAGTTATCAGGTCGGTAAGGAACACAATAACACGTCAGATTTGCTAAGTGGAGGCAGATGTGTAAGTGATCACAGCGGCAAGTTGACAGACAGTGACATATCTTCAAGTTAAGAATATTCTTGATCGAATTCCGTGCTTTAACTTACCTCTGGCATACAGAAGCAGGACGCTCAACACTGAGAAAAATCAAGGCTTGCTCAATGAAAGACCTGTGACATTCCGTGATACATGCTAAGCACTCTAAAGGTATCTCTAAGTGATCACAGGCTACTCTGGGTTGGTCTTTGCAATTGTATGATCACCGAGGTTTCAGGCAATAAAAACTCGATGCTGTTGTTTGCTATTCTATCAATACTTGCAGTCTTCTACAAGCTGCTACTATCCAATAACATTAGAGTAGGCCAATTTCATTCCAAGAAGATAGGACTCGCAATACTCCAAGATGACTTCTCGTAGCAAGTGTATTTTATATCCTTATCGAGACCAATGTGGGCGACCATATTCAGTAATAATTGTAGCTTGTTTCATATTTGTCACCGCCGCTGCCATCTGGCAGTATGCTGGAGATCCTAACGTACATGGGAGTGGTATGTACGACTTTCATCAATGGAACTGTTTCAGACCTATACGATATGTAAAACAAATGGATGGATTCAAGGACCCAAAATCTCACCTGGTCCTGCATAGTTGTATCCTGCAAACTAGCTATTCCCGGAAACAAGAGTCGTCAAACTGCAAGCAGCAATCCACACCTGCTCCCATTAGGCGAAACACTAGAGTTGCATCCTAATTGTAGATGATTAAAATATTTCTATCTGAGAATTTCCGTATTTTCTGTTATCAACAATGTTGAACAAGAAGAAAAAGATTGTGTTTCGAAAAAGGACAGGTAAGAAACAACAAGACAAGACAAAAGAGAAAGGAGGGAGAACATCTACATACAAATTGTCAAATACCAACCAAGCAAAGGTATACAAAGTATTTTTTACGACGATGACGACAAGGAAGCAGCCAAAGTCGAGACATCCTTGAAGAGCCAGCCGGATTCAGCGCCCATAGTATCTACAAACTTGCTGTCGCACTTGGCGAGCATGCGTTCGCGGAGGTTACCGTAAATCTCCTCTCCAGACTTGGCGACAAAGTGCTCTGGTGTCCAGGTTTCGTTCTTTTCTGCACGTTCCTTGCGCAAAGCTCGCTGCTCATTTTCAATGGCGGATTTCTCGTTTGAAGCAGTCATATAGTCGCCAGCTCGCAATGCTTCAGCGACCTTGTGCCAGACACGACGGGATTCAAGAGAACCCTGTTCTTCAATGGGCGCGACGTGAGGTACAGGCTTTTCAAGACTGGTAAGATCCAAAAATGGTTCCTGTGAACCCTTGTGCTTGGTGATCGTTGACTTTCCGGTCCACTGTCCCTCGATAATGGTAGGTCCTGCAAGTGCATCGCTGGTTACTGATGCCTTGAAATGGTGGAATTCACCAGAGATCCATCCCTTGGTGGAATATTCAATGGCAGCAAAGTATCCGCTGGATGATTGGACATACGATGTGCCATAAAGTTCAACGTAGGGTGCTTAAAGACACTCTAGTTAATGACCATTGAAATTCCGAGATATTTTAACAACATGTATTCATACCTGCGTACCAGATGCCGTTGACAGAAAGGGACGGAAGAGTGAAGAGATATGTTTCGTCATGCTTAGTCAATCGGAGGGTGCAGTAGCCGACTTGGTCGACCAACATTTGTGTTCCAGAAAAGCGTGTCTTTTGTCCATCGTGACCATTTACAATAACACCGGCTTCCTTGTTTTCAATGTAAAATCCAGACACTGGAGGGTGATGAGACACTTGCTCGCACACAATACGAGTTCCATTGTCCCAGGAGCAGAAGAACTTCTCGCCAAGGATTGGATTAAACGGCTTCTTTTCCCATTCACCCTTCGGAACACGGCTGGAAAATGAACCATTCAAGGCAGAAATGAACCATTTGACTGCGGCGTAGAAGCGCTCTTCTGAAGATTCTGGTTTGCTGATACCAGTGAGCTAAACCAGAGGATATATGAGTATCAGACATCAGCCCGTTGCTCTCTCTCTTTTTCCTTACCAGCTCTGGTTGATCAGCCCAGAAGGACCTACATAGGAGAAAAAAATAATTACAATGAGTACAGTCTTATCACACACCAGTGGCACGGTCCACGTGGGCGGCGTGATCCGCCCTGAGGGGAGTGTAACGATCCAACATATCGTGGTTCCGTACAGTCCCGTCATGCGACAGTCAAAGGGCGCTCCAGGGCAAAAGCAACAACGAAATAGCTTGCCCAGAAACTACCCTCGCAACCAGACACGTCGCAAATTTATACAACAGACGGCTCTCCACCTGCCACATATTTGGCCCTGAGCACTTACGAATACTCCAACAATGAAATGGGAGCCAGCAAGAATGAGGGGCATGTCAAGCTGGATAGGTCTCCGGTGAAAGATGCCAAAGTTTTCAGGAAAGACGAGAAGCTTCCTTGCTGATCAGCAGGGATGCTTTCCAGGGCATTAGCTTCAGCAGTTGTCATTTGTACTGTAAGAGAACGAAAAAAAAAGAAAGGGGAAGGCGACCGGTAACCAAAACGTGGAATTTGAATAGCAGGCGGAGAGGAGGGAAAGTGCGGAACACGTCCCCGGGCTATTGTGATTAAAAAAATGATGGGTCCTTTTATTGCCATTTTACATTTGTTGCGTTCGCCATCCGAATTCATCGTAATCATCGTCTTCTTCTTCTTCCTCATCTTGGTCCATGTCTTCGAAAACACTGGATACATTTTTGCCTGCCTCTTTCTTTAACAATTCTCGCACTCCAGACTTTAGATTTGCTCGGATGCGGCTCTCGGTAGGATCGTATTCTACGCGTATTCTTGTCTCATTTGTGGTATCCATTGCATCAGATGGACGGACACCTTGCTTCCTGAGTTGTTTCAGTTTTTCTACACGAGAATCGAATTCTGCTTGCTGTCGCAAAAGCTCTTCATCTCGCTCAGACCAGATATTATCATCCGCTTCTGCTGCTTCATCATCCTCCTGCTGTGCATTCGTTGAAGGCTGCTGCTCGCCTGTATCCGCCATTAACTCCTGGAACTGTGCCATGTCCTCCTGTAGCTCTTTTTCAAACTGCTCTCTGGATGCTTCTTTCCTTGCGAGCGCCTCTTCTTCCGGATTATCAAAGAAGCCATGTGGGATGACATTCTGGGTATCTTGAGACGCTTCTTCTTCTTCTTCCTCCCCTTCCACTGCCACGCCGTGCTCAGGCGGTACTTCTATTGATGTCTCGTTAGACTCTTCTTCTGCTGTAACTTCTGTGGACTCTGCTGCTGCTGCTTCTGCTGTTGCTCCTTCGTCAAAGAAATCGCTTGGTAAACGATTCGATGCTGCTTCCTGCATATCGTCATCCTCCTCTCCTTCCAGCTTCGTTCGTTTCGAGACCGGCTCGTCTGCTTCTCTATCCACTTGACGTTTCTTCTTCTGCTGCTGAGCTGCTTTCAAACGTGCAACATTCTCCTTGTGTGCATTTGACATTAAATGGACGGGCCACAACGCTGTTGTCTTGATGACGAGGTTGCACAGTGCACAAAGTAAGCGTCCTTGGCTGTCATATTTTGCAAGTGGATGCTCGACACGTTTCTCTTTCTGACGTTCTTGCTTTTGCTGTTTAAAGAGTTGCCTTAATTCTGACTTGGGTGGCATGATTATGCGTTCGTCGTCGTTGCGTCTCTCTCTCTTGCCTTGCCCCGCCGGCCGGCCACATTTCCTTACAGAATGCGCCTGTGGCTTGCCCCCCTCCGCACTGTTCATCAATGCAGGAACAATTTCCATTTTTCTTTTTTCTTTTTTTTGTGGTTAAACCATGGCCGATTCAGACAAGTTTGATCTGACAGAAGTCTTGGGCAATGTTCCTCTCTCAGAGGAAACCCAAGAAAAAGATGCGAGAATGAAGAAGCGTGCCGAAAAGCGAGCAGCCCAAGATCGCGAAGAACAGGTAAAGCACGATCAGTGTATATGAATCAGGTGCACATAGTGACACGATCGATTACAGCGCAGGTTGAACCGTGAAAAACGTCAAAAGAAGAAAGAAGCCAGGGAAAAGAACAAGAAGCGCAAGGTAAGTCTTATTTTCATATGTGGAGGGCATGGAACATCGAATTAATCGTGTTTTGTTTAGAGAGGCGAGCAAGTCAGTGACGATGACGAGGCAGAGGAAGCTAAGAACGGTGACGGAGCAGCAAAGAAAGCAAGAAAGACAAGCACAGAAACCAAGCAATCTAAAGAAGAATATGGCGTGTGGATTGGAAACTTGTCTTTCAAGACCACAAAGGATGCTATCCGTGATTTTTTCAAGGATTGCGGTGAGATCACTCGCATGAAATGTCGCCCTGGTCCGAACGGAGCAAAGAACAAAGGGTGAGTTGCTTATTCACACTGTTTACTTGATGAAAGTCAACTCACTAGGTACAAATCTCGTTATAGATTTGCATATCTTTTCTTTTCGGAACCTGAAGCAGTTGCAAAGGCGATCGAGTTGTCAGAACAAAAATTGGATGGAAGACCGTTGCTGGTGAAGGACGCAAACAATTTTGAACGAAAAGATGGCGTTACCCGCGAAGAAATCGTAAAACAAAAGAACAAACCGTGTGGCACCCTATTTCTTGGAAACTTGCCGTTCGATGCTGACAAGAAATCATTGCGGGAACACTTTGGTGATTGCGAAGGCTTGCTGAACATTCGTGTGGGAACCTTTGAAGATAGCGGTAAATGTAAAGGGTAAATATTCAATATCAGGATAATTACAAGGAAGCAAATATTAATTCTCGTTGCTTGATTTTATCAGGTTCGGATACCTAGATTTTGATACCATCGAGAACGCAACCAAGGTTATTCGAGCCACTAACAAGCACACCTTCAACGGCAAAAAGATCCGCGTTGAATTCGGCAGCGAGGAAGCGCACAGACGTGGTCACCCGTGGGAGTATAACCCAGAGCGACCCAAGAAGGGACAAAAGAAAGGAGATAGCTGTAATAACAACAACGATAATAACCAGCAACCTGCTGAGCAGGTGCAGCAAGAAAACGTTCCAAGCAGCACCGAAAATGCACCTAGCAAGGAAAAGTCTGCGCCGAAAAAGTTAAAGGGCGACAAATCGAAAAGCGAGAAACCAAAGCGAGTCAGCTCTGCAGCAGCTTTGGCAGCAGCACCGAGACAAAAAGCATCTGTGCAAGACTTTAAAGGAACCAAGATTGTATTTGGAGATGATTAAAAGCGTCCTGTACATTAAGTATTTTTACATTTCTCTAGCCCATTTGTTTACAATGCTATCTTGTCGATCAAGACTCTGTGTGCTTGTTGTTCGTTTGCGCTTTGAGAGGAGTATAGTGTCGTAATCTGAGGGCAACGTAAGTGCGGCGTTAGGTTCTGCAAAGCTATCTGCTGGTAACATCTTCTTCATCAAGCAACGGAATGCCTTTTGAATAGCGATAATCTTTGTCGGATTTCGTGTAAATACGCGGACAGCTACTTCCTGGAATGTGGTAGGAATCATGTATGATACTTGCTGCTTGGGGATAGTGAACGACTCTGTTGTGCATTCCGTAAGTAAGAAAATTTTCGCCTGATTGTTAATATCTACAAATACCTGTATCATTGAATTTGGAGTAAAATCGAATAGAATCGACAGGATTGCGATCTTTCATGGCATAATTGATTTTGAGCCAATTGACGATAACATCATCTTCTTCAATGACCGTGTTGCCCGATTGGTGGGACACGATTTCGCTTGCAGTGACAGTGTTCTGTAGATATGCGGCTTAATTACTTGTAATCCAGAGATCATCATCTCCATTTTTACCTTGTTGATGTGAGCTGCCAACTCGGTCGGGACGAGATATTCATCCACAAACTTGTACAAATCTCTAGTTCGCAGACGTTTCATGATTTCCCGCGACTTTGCCAACTCTGGTGCCTTTGAGCGTTCAATGACTCGTAAAATATCATCTGTCAAGTAAAGGTAATCTTCTGGATTCTCCACTGCTGATGAAATTCCCAGATGTTGGTCGGCGTGGACGAGCGCATCCGTAATCATGAGTTCTATCGCTTTGCCTGTACGCGTAGCGTCGATTTTAGCAATTATTGGAAAAAACAGCAGTTCTCTCTCTTTGACTAACCGACGCGGTGAGTGTAGATACGCTTGAAAAGACTGTATCTCGTGTGGAACATCTCGTACAAGTTGTATACTTCTTTGTGGTGGTAGCAGATTTCGTTGTCCACTACTCTGCTGTATACCAGCAAACGTTTAGCATCGTAGGAGCTGCGCAAGCCGAGATTCTGCGCATCTCGCTCAATGTAATCAAATTTGTCCACATCGACGCTATTCTTTTTGTTTGCAACAATGTCAAATAGGAATCGACGATCCTCGTATTTGCTGGCAATTTTTTATATATAAATGATCAATTGAATTATTTTTCATGTTGTGATATATATTTACCTTGAGTTTCGTGCCTCGCCTGCAATCAAGTCTTTGATCAGGTTAACGTGTTCGCGCTCAATGTCGATATTGTTATCGTCAATGAGATACTCGAGCATCATCTCGGACGCTTGCTCGTGCGACCATTGGAAATTTGGTCTTGCAACTGGCATTACTTCATTGTCAAAAATGTGGCTGAATGGTCCGTGCCCTAGGATCGGCAAAAAGGGAAGAGAGAGAGAGAGTATAAGACTCATCACGTAGTTGTAAAAATAAATGATAATCCATTTTTACCAAGATCGTGGCAAAGACCAGCGAGTTTGACACACTTTACTTCGTCGTCAGTGATGGCCAATTCAGGCTGGTCTTTCTGGAAACGTTCAATCACGGTGCCGGCTAGATGCGAGACGCCAATAGAATGTTCGAAACGGTTGTGGCTCGCGCCTGGAAAGACAAAATATGCCGAGCCGAGCTGGATGATCCACGTCTCAGTGAAAAGCGTGGGGATAACAAAGAGACCACTCACCTGTTTCAAGTCTCGAAGCCGTTGGAACTGTACAGTATCGATAAAGTTGACCGTGTAACTGTCGAGTTTAATGTGACCCTACATTGCGAGATATTAGCGCTACAGTTATTCATTCATTCCCTCATTTTGACAGTGATTTACATGAATAGGATCATTGATGACTTTGTGACCTGTGTAAAATGGATTCGATGCCGTGACGGACGATTGACTGCAAGGTTCATAAGTTTCCACAATACTGTCAACTGCCATTCTCTCTTCTTTTGGGGTAAAGCGTTTTTGCTAATAACGAAAAAAAAAAGGTTCAGGAACCTTTCCGACCTGCTGTTTTCCAGAAAGCGACAAGTCCGTGCGCTCGTGCAGACGGAAAAGGTAAGGCAGTCGGAAAGAAGAAAGCGGGTTGCTGCTGCTGGTGAAACTATAACATTTTTTATTTTTTTCCGTCCCTGGATATAGACCTTACGCGAGCTGTGATGGCTTCATCGATGATATCCATGCTCCGTACACTGCGCCAATCCGCTAAAGTGGAAACCATCGATATACGGTTCTTCCGCTTGTCCATGTTGTGTTTATCACTATCTACAACTTCTACTTCATTGTCATACCAGAATTCAGGGAGTCCCATAATGGATTCACGCTTGATATGCGGATCCTGATAGTTGCTGGCGTGCCGCACGAGAATAACGGCTGCTAACTCCTTGCAAAACTCTTGCAGTACAATGTACGAGTTCACAAAATGGGATAGCTTTGCAAAAGGGTTCGTCATCGTGACAGGGGTGGCATTTGCACGTTGTTGGAAGAAGGAAGCGGAGGAGGAGGTAGTGTTGTCACCACCTGTGGAAGATGGTTCACGCGGTGCATCGCGGCTGCTACGCATTGGCAAAATACTCGTGGATTTGGTGCCAGAGGGAGATATGGGGCTTACAGGGGAGCTGGGACCGCTGCCGGGCGATGTTCCTGAAAAGACAAGTTGGCTAAGGCTCGGGTGCCGTGAGAGACCCTTGCTCTTCTCACGAGGGGTCGAGACTGACGGAGTGAGAGAGAACGTCGAGTTTGATCGCTTCAACTGTTGATGGTTGCTAGGCGTTCCTCCTGCCAAGACACCACGTTTCTTTGCAATGGAAATACGGGTCTCAAAATTAGGGACGAGTTGAGCCCTTTTCAAGGCTTCGAACGTGATCTATAGCACTTATTGTGAGGAGGATAATATGAAAAAATTACGAATATGCCATACCTGCTCCAAGAGAGAATACAGACTGCGTCGATTACCCTTGGCGCCAGGAAGAGTCCAGACACCACCGTACAGTGCACCGTCACCACCAACACGGATAGTACGCCAGTCGCAGATAACACCATCGACGCGCCTATCCACAACGCCGACGATCTTTTGCAGGATGCTAGTGACAAGCAAATTCTGCTCCATGGTAGATTCCAGCAACTTGAAGAATTTATCAAAGATACGGCTCATAAATAGACCTTCGTAGCTGCCGCAGAGCTTATGCACAGGTGTGCTATTCTGTTCAATATCGCGATGCAGGGCCATATCCTTTGAGGATACAATCATGCTCATGGGTCGTCGCTGCGGGCGTCCTCGTCGGTGTTCTGCTTCACGTGCATAATCCCGTTTACTCCTGGGAGGTGGATATGGGAATCGCCAAAAGTTTCGGGCAACCAGGCCGTATTGGAAACGTTCACGAGCCTCGTGGAAATAATCGTCGTAGCTGTTGCCAGGTACAACAGAGTTGCCCCGATTATCGCTCGTGCTGTCCTTGCGGCTACTGCTGCCTGCATCGTCTCCGTTTGTACCCCGCAGTGAACGCCGTGGGCCGTCAGGGGAAGTAATGACGGATGACAATGGAGGCGATTTCATGCGTTCCAACTCGTCTTCAAGAGGCAAAAGTGACAGTATCCGTTCGACCAGCCATCGTACTTTCTCCGGTTTATTATCTTTTTTGGTATCTTGTTGATCGCCCTTGTCTCCTACAGCAAGCTCATCCAATTTTTCTTCCTTTGCATTGCCAGTGTTGCCGTCACCGTTATTGCTGCTGACTCCTTCTTCGATCTGCTTTGATCCCATGGAGGACGTTTCAGTGGTATCATCGATTTTCTCCGCATCTTCAATGTATTCTCCATCAGGATTGATATCGAGATAATTGCGGAGGACCAGGTTGTAAATTGCAAATTGGTTGTACGTCTCGAGTACTGTATCGAATAGTCGCAAAGTTGCTAGCGATAAATCGTGATATTCAGCATCTATGCGGTTGATCAGCAGAGCGCGCATAGTGATTTCTTCCTCGTTCTCCATTTCATCCGGCTTCTCTCCAAGGCTCTCATCGTCTTCTTCCGTTTTCAACGAATCATCGTCCTTGTCATCCTCGATTAAATCGTGCTTGGATTGATTGCTACGGACCTCGGGTTCCAGATCTTTGCCGACGCCACCTTCTTCACTGATCAGGACCACGAGAAATGCGTGCAAAAGTTTTTGATCTGTGAGTGAGCGTATCATTTCGGTGGTGTAGGCTGTCGCTGCAGTGGCTAATTCGGCAGATGGCGAAGAAAGTGCTGTGCAGACAACCGGATGCCAGAAGATAGCCGTCAATTGGGCCATAAGTGCCGTCATTAATCTTTTATCTGCAACTCTAGCAACATCGTTGAGATATTCCCAAAAGCTGTAGAATTCGTCGGCAATGCGTTCTCCATCCTTTGTAGCTTCCAACGTCCGTGCAAAGTGCGCGTCAAATGGGCTTCGCTTTCTTCGCTTCTTTTTGTAACTGTGGTGAGCGTTCACTGTAATCATCAAAGTATTGTTGGTCACCATGGCAGGTGCCGAGAAATGAACCCGTTTGCGTGGTGGTTTGGCGAGCACAACGCGACCATTGTCCGTAATTGTAAAGGCACCGGCATTTTTCGGCAGTCGAGCGAAATACAAGGCGAGCCGTTCTGCCTAGATGAGAGAAAGACTCTAGTTATTCGACAAATCTTTGCGTATCATCCACATGATCTATACTTGCCATGATTTCACACAGGCCCGAGTATTCGACGACGTAGCAGACATATTCCGGGTCGCCATCCAGCAATCGCAACGCAAACAACACAGCCTCTCGTGCGATTTCACCGGTTTCTCCCGGGATATTCATATAGTCGATGAGATAAGTAAACATGTCGAACCGTGGCTATACATTGCGATGATGGTTAACGATTTTTCGCAAACAAGCATTATTTGAAGGCGACTTTACACGCACCGTCAGAAACATATTCCAGGCGATCTTATCATCGACACTTTCGCGCCGCTTGTGAAACGTTCTACCATCTTTGCTGCTTCTCCAGACATTTTCACCGAGTCCACGACACCATCCTCGCTCGAAGAAAAGGTCCATGAGAGCTGCATTGGTGCCCTTAAAATGGGCAAATACACCATGCATCAACTTGACGAGTTCCAAAGAGATCTCTGCAATCGCGGCGTATCTTTCTTCGGGGCAGTCTGCGTCGGTAGCTAGCTGTTCATAGTGGTGGGATACCAGACGATGGCATGATGTGATGAGTTTCTGCAGCGGGACATGAACGGCACGCTCTGGTAATAGCTGTGCGTGTACATTGCTGACGAGACTGCAGAAAAAGCGCATACAATGAATGCGCATTCCAAAAGGCGTCTGCAATAATAATAAAGCAACAATAAATTAGGAAATGAATTCAAATGACTCTCTCCGTCTGCCGCCGCCCGCCCAATATGCCGGAAGGTCAGCAGGACACCAGCACTTACGTCGACTTTGGCGAACTCGACCAGCTCTTCCAGGACGCGTTTATGCAGCAGATACTCGAGACAGGGACCGGTCTCAAGGCTGTCGCTCGCACGTTGGTACTCGAGTTCTTCCGCTTGGATCAATTTGACGATATTCTGCAGACATGCCGGAATGGGCGTCAAATCGACAGCATCCTTGAGGGGATCTTATGGCAGATTGAGCTTTCCTGCTGTGTATGTATGTGGGATACGTAAGGAGGGGGGGGCTTATCTGCTGACCTGGAGAAGTCTCATAGTACTTTTGAATACTGGTCCATGCGTCGGTCAACAGCTCAAGTTTCGACTTTGCATTGTGCCTCCCAGTCAGGAACTTGGAGAGGAACATGGACATTGTGAAAGATTGTCCAAGCACAAAGGTTGAACGAAGGAGGGCGAGGTTCACTTTATTTGTGTCTCCGCGGGGAGCGGAAACTGCTGGCCCTGAAGGCTCTTTGTGTAGCATCAAAATTGGCTGTTGCCATGGCCGCCCACTGCGCTCGTTAAAGATGAAAAGGCAGGAGAGTGCTTGAGATATACCATGTAACAAACAAAAATGTGCGCTACATGCCAGACAGGGTACAGTGATCACGGCAACAGCAGCGCTGCCAGCGGTGATGTTGGTGGTGGTGCTTTTCGAGCTTAGTATGCTTGGGCGGGTGCTGCTCCGTCGCTGTTTCCGAGCATGGATAGACGTTGAGATGATGGCAGTACAAAAATGTGATCGGAGTGAGATGGATTTCAGGGAGGACGCACGTTGACGAACTCAGGGATTGATATATGGAGCAGGAAGTGATAATTAAGGATTCTTCGGTATGCTGCCTTGCGACGTCGGCGGCAATAAGCTATTTTTGAGGGGATCATTGGCCTTTTTAAGGAGCCCTGTTCCCTTTTTTTCCTTTTTCTTTCTCAATTGCTATAGCAACGGACACCTGTCGCAAATGGAACCAAGCATTATTTTTACTTCTTCTTTTGCAAATATGGAGGCAAGTCCAGAATTTTACTACTCTTTTGTCACTATCAAAGAATCTTCTTTCTAATTCCATGATGCTACAGCATCAAGACAGCAATAGATCATCACCAAACAGCAACGTATCGTCATCCTCGTCATCGTCACCGTCGCCTTCCAGCGCTGCAAGGTACGGAATGGGACCTGATGGTGCAGAGTTACGTTGATACGCAGAGCAATGACGAGACTGATTGTGATGGTTTCTTCTACTTTCTCGTTATCATTCCAGTGACAGGCTACTCCGTAGACCCATTCTGATGCAAAAATCGTACTCTTCGGGAGGAAGCCCCGACTACTCGTTTACCGACACTCGTGTGAGCAAGTCTCATGGCGGTACCTACACCCCACCGTCGCCGTGTCTCGAGCACCATCCGGATGACACTATTAAAGTAAGCTGAATATTTTCCCATTTGGGCAACGATTTTGTTTGCTAATGCAACAGCAAACAATGTTTCAGGACGATATCTTGACTTTATGTCTAGATAAATTTTGGTCAAAGTTCGCGGAAAGGCTGGATGGTGAACTCGAAAAGCGTATACAGTCAGTCATGGAGCAGCAGCAGCAGCGACAAGAAGAGCAACGACGAATTACGACGAGAAGTACGACGACAGCGACTGTGGTACCCTCATCACCTCCAGAGCAATCACGTCTGCTTGAACCGGAGGCCCAGCATAACGTCATGGCGAGACTGCATGAGCTGGAAATAGCAACAAGTCGACTGGATTATCGTCTTGCCATGCTAGAGAAAATGATCCCCAAGCCTTCTCCCAAGGTTTCGGAAGATCTACGCAAAGAGAATTTTGAGCTTCGAGCGAAACTTGCAGATCGCGAACAGAAAGCCAGACAGCTGGAGCAAGAGCACATTGAATTCTTTAAACGGCAGACGCAAAACATGATACAAATGGACCAAATGCGGCAAAAAATTGCGGCACTCGAAGCAGAGCTGCAGAAGCAACAGAAGCACAAGGTGCCCCGGCCTCAGCATCAGCAGCAGCACCATCCGTGGCGAAAAAAATCCTCCATCCCACCACCTCCTCCTGCAAACCGGTTACCCACCCCTCGGTCCTCGCCTTCTCACAGCCTTCAGGATGACGAGGAAGAAGATCTGTCTGTCAGAGAAATCGATGGTTACCTTGTATTCAATACCCACATAGACGGCGAACTTATCCATTGCCGCGTAAAGATACCCAACACTACAGCATCTAGCACACCCATCACAACCAGCACTATTTCCATGCAGCAACGTCAACAACAATACCACCAGCAGCAGCAGCAACAACAGCCCAATCGCCGTGCGATGGTGCCGCCACTCAACAACCACAACATGAGAAAGAAGGGGTTGAACCCACATGCACCCGAATGGAAACTCTCTGGAAAGTAGCAGCAATACTGTAGCAACAATAATAAATTTTTGGTTTTGTTCTTTTTGACGCGTTATCATCATCACTGTTGTTGGAACTTGTCCTCGAGATCAGCCCAAGCCTTCCAGTAGTCCTCTTGGACTTTTCCGCAAGTCTTGAGGGCCCAGGGGGTGACGGAAAGTAAAAGACTTGTCTCAAACATGAACGATTGGGTGTTGTCACCGACTCGTACCGGTTCCAGTTTAGCGTTAGATGCAGCCTCGAACACCTTGGCGTCGGGACCATGAGGCGTCATGGGGCTATGCAGAGATGCACCGCCAGGCGCGAATCCTCCCGATTTTCCTTCATAGTCACCTAGGATAAGGCCCATGAATTCGGACATGCAGTTTCGATGGAAATAAGGCGGGCGGAACTTTATGTCTCTGTTAGCAGCCATGAAAAATATAACACAGATTGACGGACGGACACTCACCGTGTTTTCAGCAACTGCCCATCGTGGAGGGAAAATGACAAAATCGGCTATGGCAACACCGGGAGTGTTGGACTTTGCAGTCAGCACGGTAAAGATCGACGGATCCTGACATAGCAATATATTTAAACAGGAGCACAATTTTCATCGGAATTATCGGAATACAAACTTACAATGTGATCAAAAGTGACAGAGTTGACAGCGCAGAACTTTGCAAGGTCGTACTTGTACGGGGCATAGTTGCCGTGCCACGCGACAACATCAAAGGGTGTGTGGTTTTGCTTGGCAACGAATAGCTTGCCGTTGAATTTAGTAATGATTTCCCATTCTTTGCCGGTCTCTCGCTCGAATGCTGCCACCGGCGTCACGAAATCTCTCGGGTTAGCCAGGCCGTTTGCACCTAGAAACGTTATTGGCAACCAAAATTCGTAGACAAAATCATATTCTACTTACCAATAGGTCCCAGATCGGGTAATTCAAAGTGATGCTGACCGTATATTTCCAAGATGTATCCACGGCTGGGAAAGAACGGGATCAATATCTGATGCTTTGATGCCGCCCCCTCCTTTTTTTTTAATTTACCTGGGCCCATCAGGGAAGCTGACCGAGTAACGCACACCACGTTGGATGACGCAGATCTCATTGGGCGCAACCATCATCTTGCCAAACTCTGTGCAAATATCCAGGCGGCCTTGTTGAGGAACGATCAAAAAGTCGCCGTCAGAGTTGTAAAATGCTCTGTGATCCATGGACTGGTTGGCTGTGAAGATATGTACGGCCAAGCCGGTGCCTGCACCCGGCTCACCCGAGACAGCCACTGTCTTGAGACCCTGCACAAAATCGATCTTGTTGCCTTCGGACGGGAGATCAAATGGGCTCCAGCGCAGCTGGGTTGGCGTCACCTGTGCATCAGATGTACTCGACACGATAAACTGGTTAAAGTCGTTGTTCAAGGGCTCAAATGGAGTGTGGACCACGGAAGGTCGGATGCGATAAAGCCAGCTGATATATAAAAGTGGATGAGTGAGTGAGTGAGTGACTGTAACAAGTGAGATAATAATCTCTCACTCTCACCTCCTCTGATTGTGAGTGCGGGGCACAGTGAATGCAGTTCCAGAAAGCTGCTCCGCATAGAGACCATGCGGACACTTTTGCGGCGTGTTTTGTCCTGCATGTTCGGGATTGAAGGGTTATTGATGCGTGCGACGAGAGCTTATTATCGAGTCTACCTTTTGGAAGAGAACCGGGGATTGCCTCAGACACAAAGTGGTTCCCAAATCCTTCATAGTATTTGTAGGGATCGCTGGTGGCCATATTTGCAGCAATAGTACGTTTGTAGGAATACGAGTGAGCAGAGGAATAAGCGAGCAAACACGTCTCCTGGGTTTTTGAATCTTCTCTGCACCGTCGTGGGAAAAACCGCCAATCGGGCACAAATCCCCAGTTTGTATGCTTCCACATTGTTAAAACTTTCAGCATACACCCAAATTGACACAAGGAAGCCTGGAACAATTAAAACTGTCAGACATTACTTTAGGCTTGGACGTTCGTGGATTCTTGGTTGACCAGTTCGTTACAGGATTCGACAAGCCTACATAGTCCAATATTTAAGTGGGTGATGCTGCAGATCTCTGCAAAGAGCTGACAGCGACGCCCCTAGCGTGATAGCAGCAACAATGATCTATGTGCTGCTTATGACAAATGCTCGGAAGACTGTGGGGGATGGGGGGTGTGGCAACTTGAAGCCACAGTGATGGTGTATCCTTTTGTCTTTGACCGAAGCAACAAAATTCTTTTTTCTCCATTCACCCAACCCCGCACAATTTTATTTTTTCGCTCTCCCTCCCTCCCCGTTCTGCGCACAACGAGGAGATGCGAAGGTTCACTGGTTCAGCACATAGCTCCTCCTCCAGCAGCAGTAGCAGTGGCAACAAACACACTCCAGTCGACTTGTTCATTGACGATGCACCTGTCTACTTTATTGGTCCCGCCAACCGGGACAATCCAATGTCTCAGGTGCGCACTCGACTCATGGGCAAAGTCGTCTTCAACGATCCGAAAATCAAGTGGAATCGTATTACGCTACAGTTTACAGGCAAAGCGGGACTCGATATCAATGCGCCGCTCTCACAGCTTCCCCGAGAACTTGCAGGAAATGCTGATTTACAGGAGGGTGGTACAATGAAACTGCAGTCAACGATGCCTTTATGCGACGTCGAGAAGGAACTCATATTCACTGGCGAGAAAGAAATCGAGTTTGGACTGCATCTTCCAACACATCTTCCTCCAAGCATACGCACCGAGAATGCATTTGTCGAGTATACACTCGTTGCCAATTTTTCCGCTGGTACCTTTTTCAAAAAATACCGAATACAGAAAGCCGTCAAGGTCAATCGACATTACTTGCCCAGCCCGAGCGCTGTGATACCCTGTGTTGAATATAACGATGCGCGCGGATGGTTCGAGTGGTCAGCGGATGTGCCCAAGGCTGTCGCAACGGAGGCAGGCGAAATTGTAGTGGCGCTCCGATGGAGTATTGAAAAAGAGCTCGTGGAAATAGACAGAATAGAGCTCAGTTTAGAAGAAGTGCAAACTTACAGGCAAGACAAATCAGACTGTACGTATAAAGATATTAATCTAATGTGTCATTCTTTTGCTGTGTAGATTCTCAACAAAGTCTGGCGTACATAATTTGCCACCGACCATCTTACGATTCCCCCCTACTATTTATCAGCCATCTAGCTCCTTTGATAGTTCAGAAACCCATTTTATTCGCACGCCAATACCTCTCAACACGCCTGTCCACAAGGTTAATCGTCCTGTACGCACTCATCACTTTGATCCCTTCCTAGATATCTCCCACCGCCTTCGGATGGTCATCCACTTTACAGCAGCCGAGTCCACCAACATCCGAGCTGATCCTATAATCCTGCATTTTCCCATCATTGTCACCGATTTCCCTCCAGAAGAACAAGCTGTGCCTGCCTCTGTGGTTTTGGGAGGCGGGGACGAAGGGACTGCAATTGATCTCGACCTTCCTGAATATACACCTCGCTACGAGCTGCAACCTTCATCCTCTTCTCCTTCTTCTCCGCCTCCACCTGCATCGTCTCCCGCTTATGAACCCAATGGTGCTACTACGACTACTCGGTGACTCCAATAAATATAGCAGTAACAATAATGTAATTCAATGACAAAATAAAAACAAGACAATCCGGCCTCCACGCGCTTCTTTTCTTTTAAAAAAAGACAAGAAGAGAAAATATTCTACAACAAATTCTTGTTATTGGACATCAGGTAAATCACACCATGTTCGACGACATCGTTTCTTTCGTGATAGTTGACGAATATACACCAGCTGTCGCCTTGGATTGTTTATTTGCGACGCGGACGCTGGTTGCTGCCGAAACAGTCGCGTCAAGTATCCACCAAAGGTATCGTGCGGAGGAGGAAGAACGGACATGGCGATCCTTGGATGGAGTACAAGATAGAGGAAAAATGAAAGTAAGAGAGGTATAGAGAAAGTGGTGGTTGGGAAAGAAGAAAGGAAAAAGGACAGGGCAACTCAATTCACTTGACCTTGATTTTCAAGTCATCTAGACACGCATTCAGCGCACACGCCACATCACGTTGCATACATCCGTGCATACATGTGACGTAAAATATCCTTATTGTCTCTGGCTTCTTCTTTCCATCACTGACACTATTCATTGTAATACGTAAAGATTAATCGCTGTAAATATTCTATCAGGTCTGTTGCGTCCTAATTCTGGTCGATCCTCGCAAAAGTATTGTGCTGTTCTGCAGTCGCAGCAGGTCACAAGACGACTCGATTCGGTCCCCAGGCTAGAGTCCATTTCGATCTTGAAAACCTTGTGGGACCTTAGGACTTGTTCAACAATCCCAACTTTGCACACCGAGTCATCCAATATACGAATTCGCAAATTTGCGATATCGTGAGCATCGCTCTTGTTCTGCAGCTCTTGCTCTAGCGTTTGACCGAAGAGTACAAATCATCATATTGCAAAGATTCGGTTCTGTTGTTGCACATATCGATTTTAAATGCGCCTCTCTTCAATTCTCCTGTTTCGACAGCCTGGATTCCGCCGAAGTGATGTTTTCCGTTTCATCGCTACAAAGCACATGCTTTAGAGAGTTATCAGAGAAACAAGATCCTTACTTATCCTCTGAGATCCAGCGTGGAATCCTCAAAAACAGGCTTGTAAAATAACCGGAAGATGTCATTCTCAGAGAGTTCCCTCCAGGTGATTCAGCGACGGTTGCTAGAATGCAAAGATGAACAAGCTATCAAAGAACAATTAACTGAGATAAGAAATCGCGGCAATAGATTTTACCTATAAGTGCGACTATATTTAAAAAATCCGGAACTCCTCGTTGTTTTAAGCGATTCCATATAAGCTGCTGTAACAGTCGCGGTAAAAAAAAAATCAACGTCATAATACTCATCAAAGCAATTATTATTCAAAGTATACCTTGAGATCAACATGTCTTTCGATCGCAGTTGCGCAAGCTTCGTTCAAGATGCTCACCAAGGTAAGCTCTCCAAAAGCGTAGTCCTCTTGAAACTTCTTCCATCTTTCTTCATTCAACTTCGCTAAATCGGTGTACTTCCAGGATAGGTAATAATGGAATTCAAAGAAAGACTAGATACGCTAGGTTACAAAGAAATGCTTAGCAAGATTACATTTTTCAAGGCTTATATAGAAAATCTTTCTCTGGATATGGAAGCGAGAGTGCAATTTGGTAGATAATTCTTTGTAACGCTTCAGCTCTTGTAAAGACTTGCTACATTAATCAAAAACAAACACCAAGTAGAAAGGGAGAAAAATCGTATGGTATATATATACCAATGCAGTTACTGTAGCAGCAACTTTTATGTAAACAAGTATCAATGCAGGAGGAAGAAATAATAATATACAAATATGTAATGAAACAAAGAACATGCAGCGAGAATCTCTATTGTCTAGTGAATTGTCGTCGCTCCAAATTCTAATTCTTGTTTCTTCTCGCTATCTTGTTCGAAACCTGCTGCCTTGCGCAGTCTTGATCCAAAGATCTTGAGTAGGAGGAGGAAAACCATGGATAGGTATGTCAAGCCTGTCAAAAGCACAGTTGTCCAACCGGGACCCAAAGAGTTTACCATGGGGTTGGCAACAAGCGTGAGTACACATGAAAGAATCATGCGAACCAGCGTAGCTGCCGCAGTCGCTGTGGCGCCTTGACCAGGAGCAGCATCGACAATGTACGCGCTGATAGACGTCATGATTTGACACATGCCAAAGTTCTGGATACCAAAGCCGACTATAGCCGTCCAATAGCTAAGATTGTAAGTGATGCCCCATCCAAAAAGTAAGAGTCCGAAAGGTATAAAGATGAGTCCAGCCGGCCACAAGTTGAGTGCAAGTCGATCTTCTGCCTTGTGTCTTCCTCCGCGAGCCCGTCTTGATCGTAGCAAAAGTCGATCCGAAATAAAACCGCTCAAAATTGTTGCGAGCATATTGGCAACACCTGCACCGAGATAGCTGAGACCTGTGACAGAATGAGTCTTTGTATACATGAAGAAAATAAGAGCTTTTTTGGGGGCTCACCAGTTTGCCAGGCATTGAATCCGTAATGTTGTTCCATAAGATCCGGGATAATCGTTTCGACTGCAAACATGCAACCAAATGCAATACCAAGGATAAACGAAGCAACGGCGATAAATGGATGTCGAAGAAGGAAAACGGTTCGATCGGGTTTATCTTTGGATGCGTAGCCGTCGTAGTAGGAACATTCTTGATCGTTTCTGCGTCCCCAACATCAGCAGCATCGAATTTAGCGTTGTCGCGGTAAGTTTCCGGATAAAAGAAGAAGAGATACAGGAAAACAGCCATGCCGAACGCAAAGCAGAACCAAAACGTTGCTTTCCAAGTCAGTTCGCTCATGATAAGGAAGCCGCCAATGATAGGACCTAAGATATAAATCATGTTAGTAAATGTAAACAGCAAGCGCAGCAGCAGCAGCAGATCAAAACTCACCGATAAGCGGGCCGACAAAGACACCCAAAAAGAATTTGTCAAACGCTGCACCTCGTTCTCAACTGGATAGCAATCAGCAATGACGCCAGCGCCTACAGACTGGGCAGCCGAGGAACTGACAGACTGGATACATCGCAGAACAACGAGGCCGCCAATGTTGTTGACCAGAGCGCAGCCAAGTGAAGAAAACGCAAAGATGACCATGGAGAGTATCAGGAAAAACCGGCGTATGCGATAATAGTCGGAGAACGAGGCCCAGAATACAGGAGCAATGCCCATGAATAGAATGAACAGCGCAGCTGTCAACGTAGTGATGATGGAGGATGCATGCAAATCTACAGTGACCTGTGGAATTCCTATTACATTGAAATTGTTATTACATATAGCTTAACATGTTTACACAGTGCAAATATAGTATATGTACGTACCTGGAAAATAAATCGTGCTTGAAAATCCAGCGCTGCCTGCACATAGTCCGAGTGTAATGTATGCTTAAAAGTCGAGGGTCTTCATCGACGGGAGGCCGGATCAGCAACCGAGACTCAACGATGCACCTTAGCCGAGACTTTTCTTGCTGTTTCTGAGGATCAGACATGAAGACGTTTGGGATAAACTTTGAATGTTAGATCCTCATTTTTTTTATACGTTTCTTTTTTTCTTTCGGTAATATCGGGGCGGTTATTCCGTTCGGTCGTTCGGCGTCCCCCCCAAACATAAGTAACCAGGATTTTGATTACAATCCTGGAATGAAAAAGATAAAAAATATAATAAAATGTATCTGGATGTTTCGATGTATGGTTGCACTGTATATTCTCCCATAGTTACCATTCAATTGATGAGTTTTCCAAGAGTATCCATGCGCATCGGTCTTAACCCTGGTAGATCCCCGACCCCGAAACTGGTATCTCCCCGCCTTAACAACAAAAATGCGTCTGATAACAAAAGGTTGATAGATCACAACATAAAAGGCCGGTTTCTATGCGCGGCTTCTCGCTCTTGTCTCAATTGCCGGTATACCTGAGGATCATCGTTCAGAAACCTTGAAATGGCCATCAGTGAGTCACCCCGTAGGCCGATTATTATTTTTGTCAACTGCCACATTGACTCTGCATAATCATTGGTGAAGCACTACTTTATATGGTAATTGATTCTCTTTAGGGACTATGCGCAAGTGTCTAAGCTTTCCGTCTTCCTAAGCTATTCATGTAGCTGCGAGCTCCTTTTATAAAGGGCGGAACGTCGTTTTTGGTTGTTAAGGTAGTGCTATCATGTTGCGGTATCCCTGCTGTGCCAACGTGCACACCGAGTTCCTCCGCTATAGATTCGTCGTAGAGATGTCTCACGAGTTTTTCATACAAGTCTGGGGGTAATCGTTTGCAAGACGAGACAGCGAGAGGAACGATAGCGTCAGCCTTGAGCGGCGGCAGTTTACGCAGGACCTTGGCCGGGCTTATTATTATTATTATTATTGTCAAGGTAAAGTTAACAAACACGACGTCAACGCAAAATGAACGCTGCTGTCCTCTCATACCTTAAACTTTCCATAAGCTCTTCGCGGATAAGTGCCAGTTGAGCAATAATGTACAGTATATTCAAATGGAATCCAAATGCAAACATGATATCCCACAACCGTAGTAGCTCGGACAACGGTGGCGTGCATGCGGAGAACGTCAACACAGCTAACGAACGTCAGCAGATGTAAACTGTGTTTTTGTGGGTGATAGCACTTACAGGGAAACGCATACATGTTTGCAGTCAGACCTTTGCCAAGTAGAAAGCCATATAGCTCTGGGTCCAAGACACGTAAGCAGATATCGACCAACTTGATACCGCAGTGGACTCCTTTCAGCGTTGGCAGGACATACAGCGGACACCATTTCCAGATAAATGTTGAGAACGCAAAGAATGCTTCCATTTCTGGCAGGACCATCAAGAATGGTGCCGCCAGAACGTTCATGCCTTGGACATATGTCAACTCTAGGTTGGACCTCTGCAGTTTCGAGCGCAGCTGCATTTCCTCAGAAGTATCGTTGGCCTTGTCATCTATTATTATTTTTTTTCCTACAACTGTCAGAACTGAAAAGAAAACAGCAAAATTCTACTGACCAACGGACCTTTCTTGCTCACCCACACAAAAGCATTGAGAACACGGATAAGCATGTCATCTGATACGTGTTCGCGGAAATACGCATCGGTCGCCATCGTCCTGAATGTGTCGTCGCGGATTTTGCTATCCATTGGACTTGGTCCGCGGTGTATAAGGTTAATGTAGCAAGATGCCGATACGTCCAAAAGACGGAGCATCACTTTCCACGCCAGCGCTCGATACTGTCATATTTCTGTAAGTTGATGATCGTAGCTTGCTTTAACAAGGAGTGTGCTATACTTGCCTCCTCGGGTATAGGGGTGGTTAGAACCATCCACCGCAAATCTACTAGGCTTTCCTCTGCATCTTTTACGCTGGCGTGATGCTTCGTCAAGATTTTTACAATGTCTTTTTTGATAGACATGAAAAGAGACAAGGAAAAAAGAAACTTGAGGCGTGGAAAACACAACAAATGCAAGAATATACATATATATATTTACATAGCTGTTTGAACAATGAAGCGAGTAGAAAAGAAAAATAGAATCATTGAAGGAATCATGGTTATCTTTGTTGTTGTTGCTGTTCCATATTTGGACGAAATCGTTTGTGTCTCGCCCCATCTTGCTCAAATGGTCGCTTTGGACGGTTTCCATGGTTGAATCCTCTTGGTTTGGGACTACCTCCACGTCCACGTCCTCGAAAGTTTGGATTTGCAGCTAAACCTATCTGGTTGTGGTGATGGTGTGTTTCGTTGATTTGAGCTTGCACCGATGGTGGTGGCACAGTCGGTGGTGCAGGAACGTTTTCCGCGATGGGCTCTGGTTGTGTGTGTACGTAGGTCTCAGAGTAATTCGGCTTTTCCGCAAAGATCATGGTATCTTGACCTATCCGTTTTACACGTGCCGCGCGCCAAACTGTAATTTGAAGATGTCCTTTACGAAACTGGCATCGTCTTGACGAATTTTTCGTTAATAATCGAAGAGTTCAATGGGTCGCGTGCGCCAACTTACCCTCCCGATACACGCAATATATCCCCACTACGTATCGCCTGTGCCCTTGCTCCCCAAATATACATGAATATAGATCCTGTCTTGTCAGCCACAAGCAGCTTGTGAATCTCGTCCTGATTGTTACGGACGACAACGGGCTCCAGATCTGCGGATGGAACGAACGGGCGATCAGTGACTTGTCTTTGTGTGTATGCTTCCATTTCTTTTTTTTTTTTTACGCTACCTCTTTGCAAAACAATGACCTCACAGTCAAAATCCTTTGCCTCTGGAGACAAGTCCTTGAGCAATAAAAAGTTACTTGTCATTCCGTGAAATCTGTCGATTGGTCGTTTGCAGCATCGATCAGTTTTGGCAGGAAAACCAAAAGGAGGTCGTTGTGTCCGTGCTCCGCCGAAATAGAATGTTGGTGCATAATCTATCTGTTCACGAACATGACAAACAGTTTTGCGTTGTAGCAGAGATTATCATTGACATTATTATTAATATTATTATAATTATTATTAATATTACTCTTTAAAAATTAAGTACGGTCTTTCCTTTGCAATCTTTAAAATGGCCTGTCCAAACAGACCATTTACCCATGCAAACCATGGACGGGTATACTTTTCCTTGTCTAGTAGTATGGCAGATTTTTTACCGTTAGCATACGGTCAGAATTAGCATTTATCCAGAAGAAGAAATAATCAGTTTACCATCATCGTACACATTAACTGACTCGTGGATCAAGCCTGTTCCATCTGTAGAGTGCAATATAATATCCAGGGCTTCTTTGATTTCGGCATCATCTTGAGACGATAATATCTAAAAAGTCCACGCAACAAAGTAAGACACACTACCATCCAAAATATAGCCACTGGGTCTCCGGTTTGTTACCCTAACGATCTGTGACATTGGCCATGCATAGTCAAGACCTATGTGCGGGCCACCGATGCCTCTTGCGCGCGGTCCTGAAAAATAGTACGGATTATCCCTTGAGAGCACAAGTTTCCGCGTGCTTTGATAAATGGGATCCATGGAATCAATGAAACCAATCATGCTAAGCGATAGCAAGGATGGCATGTTGGCATCATCCATGATTAAGGTTGAACCGTATCCATCCACTTCAACTAGTAGTTGAAGAATTTAAAAATCAAACTTCGCAGCACGGGTGTCACTACTCTTACATGCAAAAACCTTGTCGTATCCTGGCACAGTTGTAATTCCGTACGTGAAGATAGCATCGCGGATTTCTTTAGAAAGCGCCTGGGTTTCGTTCGCCATGACCTGCATCCGCTGCTTCTGCTTGCTGCTACGCTCCGCTGTCTTCTCAAGTAGTTGTGACACATGACCAAGCTCCACAGAGATCATGGCGTTCCCGGGGATAAAGAATGGATACACCGTAGCATCGTCTGACGGACGAAATAGACTCTTGACCATTCCCGTGCGCTTCACCGGATTGCCTCGACCATCCAAGAACTGTGTTTCTGTGGGTCGGTCAGTCTGTTGCGAGAATGTGTAAAATGTATCGAGTGGTTTGCCCGTGGCAGGGTCAAATGTCGGCTCCTGCTGCTCCTTGACGGTTTTGATGACTTGGTCCACTGCATCCAACCAAACCGTGCTATCTACAAATGAATCGTCACCTGTTGTCGACCAGTAATTGTACGATAAACTCAGGAACGATGCAAGCGAATCGACTTCCCATTTACGCTCGTAAACTTTTATGCAAGAAAAAAATGATTAAATTAGTTAGTGAGTCTATTCTGGCGCAAATCCTTAGGGAGAACAGCAAAGAATAAGTGGGCCTTACCTCCCTCTTTCATCGGAACCTCACGTCTCGAAAGGTTGCTGTAGCTATTTCTAGCCAAGGCATCCATTGACGCTGGCTCGTTGAATGCATTGGCGTAAGGATCCAACTGAATAAATTGCGCCTGCATGTAGATAGCTCCGAGAAACAGTCGTTTAAGGTTCCAATCTTGGTTGACGTATTCAAGATACGGCATGAGTTGGTTCGCAGAATCCCTTAGCCACATGGCGTTGATGTCTCCCGTGATAATGAATGCAAGAGGGTTGCAGTCCGTTGCTGTTTGGTTGTTCAAGCAGGCCACGCCTTGTATAGTGGTATCCAGGGTGTTTGGAAAGGCATTCGTAAATAACCTAGCAAGGTCAACGTTTGCCATCTGGTGACAATTAATATATCAAAGAGTTAACATTGAAGCATTTCTGTCAAGTACCTTGGATGAAATAGTGTCGATGACGGTGTTAATAACATCACTAGTAAATTTGCGACATGCTTCGATGGGTCTTTGAAACGAAAGGTTCAATGGACCACCGCTTCCAGGTTCATGAAAGCTTTTGGCATAGCTGTATACGTAGCCAGAAAGGAGGCGAAGCTGTTACTTTTTATTGCAGCTAAACACCATCATTTTCTCGAGGAGACTCACTCTGCATAGTTGCTCGGGCAGTCCTGTGGCATAGTGAAGACGGGTTCCTGACGAGGATATGTGCACTCAAAGGTGATCCAGGAAGGTGCAGAAGGTGACGGTCGAAAGCAAAAGAGGACAGAAGCCCAAAATGATAGAATGATTACGGACGTTGCAGCAGCAGCGAGCAACTTTATATACTGGTCGCGGTTTCGAACGTCATGCCCCTGAGGAGCAGGTGAAGGAGAAATCATTTGAGTATACGACGGCAGCGGGCGGACCATGAGGGCTGGGGGCGGCAGAGGAGAGAGGGAGTGGGCAACGAGACAAAAGTAATATTAAAAAACAAAAAAGCAAATAAAATAAATGAGCCCTGTGAGAGACAGAGTGGCGACGCTAATCCATGTTTGGTGGTCTACACAGTAATTTTCCAAAAGACTATGCGTCGGCTCAGATACCGCGTGATCTCTCGTAGCTGAGGGCCAACGAATCCGATTAATGCATAAGCGACAGGTGACCGACGTCTCCACAATATCAGGAACAGGAGCATAAGCAGTAGGCAGTTGATGATCGTGTGCTTGGCAACGGTCTTGAACAGGCGCTTCCATGACCACCGCAGGCGTTTCTTCCGCTGCTCACGCTCACCGATTGTCTTGTATAACATGTCAAGCTGTTCTGCAAGTACAGCGACCTCTGTCTGAAGACTCTCAAGTGCCTTGTTGTCGGTCATCGGAGCGGCAAAATAGGGATGCTGTGATGGCGAAGTTAAAGCCATGGATGCTGTAGCTGCAGCTACTTCGCGGTCGATAGTATCCGCATCGGAACTTGTGTCTGCAAGAAAATCCATGGGTCTGACAAAATTTCGGGCAGATGGAGGAGAATATATCGTATGGGATCTTTTTCGTATATCTTTTTGGTTGCTGACATGGTTGTGATGATGTTGCTGACGGTAGTCTTGATGCGGTGAAGGTTCGGGTGTGATGGGGTAGTCCTGTCGGATGAACGGAGACTGTTCCGGAAAAAATGAAGAATGACTTTCTAGTTGGTGAGGACCTAGATGACCAAGGTAGTATTCTTCCTTTTCGCCTTCCTTTGGATCCCACATATCTACAATTGATCCTGCATACGTTGCAAGTTAATACATATTCAAGATTCTGATGATGATACGATAGATGCATTACTTTCTCCATCATCTGCTGCTCCTGTCTCACCCATCTCGATATATTGTAGTGATTCTGCAAGTGCAGGCGCTTGCTCGTGTTGTGGATATCGATTTAGAAACTGGTAACCAAGGGACAAGATTGCATAATTAATTATACATCGTACAAGAAATGCTGCTTACAATATTACTTATGTACATACCTCCACCAATAATTCTATTAGCGTATTCACATATAGTCTCTGGGCTTCTATAGGACTCAATCCTCGTCGACGCTCCCATGATTTCCTATGAACAAGGTAAGGAAACTGCCCGGCAAAACTAAGAGAGTGCGGATAGCATACCATTTTGCATATTGGACCATTTGACGAGTAGATGGTCTTGGAGTATTGCAGTCGCCTTCAGTGGCCTGCTTGTATAATCCATATAGATTAAGCTTCTCATTTGCTGTTGGTTGCAACGCGCCCCGATCTGGCAGTGCTCTGACGACTGCAAGCGCTCTACAAAAGCGCAGCTGAATGTTATAAGACATAGACGACAAAGACATGGGTTACGCGTGAGGAAATTTAGAGAATGACTAAAGGTAAAGCTGTAATAAGAAGAAGCATGACAGTCTTCAAATGGAAAAGCACGTGAGTTACAGTAAAGCTGGCTTTTTTTTTTAATTCGTGAAGGATGCTCCGGATAATATCTCTAGCTGTGTTTCGATACAATTGTCTTACTCGCTATCGATATGATACAAAGCATTGCAAGGGCTTGCCTTTGGCATTAATTGAAGCTTCGAACTACCAGGTCTCGTGGCATTGACTAAAGCATGAACGCATCAGGCAGATTCCAATCCATGCAACTCCGGCGAGCTGTTTGGTGATGTCTGTCAAAAATCATGCGTTTAATTCCAAACAACTGTGCTCGTCGACAGTTTTGGTTGTCTTCTTTTAGATTAACGCTTGCTTTCTCAACAAACTGATATCATAAAGTTTGTAGGTTATGAAATGTTTGAACCATGAGGATTTGCCTGACGACGATCTGATAGTCCCTGCCTGTTAATTCTAGCAATAATAATATATTGTTGATCTGCAGTTTTTGTTTTCTTCTTATCGTAATTCATTACCTACTTGCAATGCATCTACTTGATCGCTATCCCTCTTTACAGTCTGCGTTATCTTTTAACTGACCTCAGGCGGTGTCTCGGACGCCACTCCGTCGTCTCGTTCCTGTTAAATAATTGTCGCAGTGGTGTGTGTGCCTTACTCTCAATGCTACAGAATTTACAATGAGCAGCCAGTCCAGCGACGATCTGCCCAACTCGATCGAAGGTCTCCTTTATAGAATTGCGTCTGAACTGACGTGCTCTATTTGGTAACACTTTTTTCACCTGAAAGATCATGTTACTCTATGGTAGATCTAAACAACCACTGTGAGCACAGCCTTCAACTCTTTTCTGACGCGACGGGTACACCGTGCGGCCATACATTCTGCAACAACTGCATTAACGAGTCGCTAAAGTCGAGACAATCGTGCCCATTATGCAACCACAAAGTGAATCAGCGCAACCTCGTCAAAGCAACGTCTGCTGAACTGCTCGCGAGAGAGTTTGAGACGATGCGTCAGGCATACGAAGGCGAGAATGTCATTGGTATGTCTGCTGATATACAGGCAAGATGCATATATACTCTGACGACGGAATACGATAGATTTGTCACAGCAAGCTTTCCAGTTACTAAGGCATCGCGCAGATCCTATACCCGACTTATCTCAAAAGGTACCTACACCCGAAAAGCCATCGTCGAATTCCAGTAAGCCTGTACAGAATGTTGCAAACAACAAGCCATCGCTACCTCAGGCGAGCTCCGACGTACGTGGGAATATATCATGATGAATTTTCGAATCGCTGAAGACTATGTTGTTTACAGACCAACAGCGTGCGAACGTGCGATTCAGAAGCCACGTTTGTAACATCGCTGGAAGTACGACAAGGTACAGCAGATATAGTATGTGATAGCTAGGGGATTTTTGCGTGTTCATGATATCCGTTAATAGCTCAAGAACCGAGAGAAAGTCAAGAAGCACCTCGACCTTGTACTTCTAGCGATCCCCAAGCTCCTTCTACTATCACTGAAGGAACGACCGACTCAAGCTCTGAGGCATCAGTCATCGTCTATTTAGGAGATGGTGTGAGCATTGGACAAGAAGATTTGGTAAGCATACCATAGAACAAGTCGTCTACAGGACGATGGTACTTAGCAGAATTTAGGCCGAGTTTCAGACTGTTCCTGATGTACGGATCACAAACAATTTATTTGAAGCTACACACTTTGTAGCCAAGGTTGTGAGTAAGTGCGAAATAAATTATTACTACTTGGCAACGCAAGAAGAAAATTGACAAGATAATTCAAGCCAGCCACAATCGACTTGTTGAGCGCAAAGTGGATTACTTGCAAGCCGTGATGCGGGGCATCACCATCCTTTCAGAAGCATGTGAGTTTATTGTCCTGAACCGTATGTGTATTATATTTACTAATGTTGATAAAAACCCAAAGGGGTAGTCGATTGCGCAACGCGCGGTGAAGTTCTGCCTGACTACGAATATTACGTCAAAGGAGATAAGGAAACAGGAGCGCTTGGCGCGCAACTCATGATCCGGAAACGTCGAGACCGAGGTTACGGCCCAATATTCCACGATACGAAATTTTCATTGATAGGCGAGTTTGCAGACCCTACAGAGTCCGAGCTTGAAAGACTTATCAGTCTAGGTGGTGGCCGGATTGTACCTCCCGATGGAGCGCTGAACTTCTCCAGTTACATGATAGTCCCGCAAACAACGACTAGACACGAGGCAAAAATGCTTGGAAGACGGTTCGGAAAAAGGTCCATATCAGCACTGTGGATTTTGGATAGTATTAGCAATGGCAGGAAACTGGAGACAGCAAAGTACGTCGTTGGGCACACGCATGCAGCTTGAATACGGCTTGCGCTCATCGCTATGCCTTATGCTTTGAAGAGAAAAGCTAAAGGTCTCGTGGTTTTCTTGTTTTTTTTTTGCCCATTACTACTTCTCCGGCAAGTCTGTCTACTTTTTGCGACTCTTTTGGTGGATACCTGCCACGATCATTCAGCGACAACTCAGCAAGCAGGCATACGACGGCGGCTGTGTCCACGTCCAACAAGCCGATGAGATATATCTATTTGGTTGAAAACAAACGAGATCGTCTGTTGTTATCAACATTTAATCCATTCCTCTCCATCAAAGTCTTTTTGCATAGCATCAATGCATATATACATGCTCAGACATATCTACAATCAAGCAAAAAAAGTGATCAAAACGACAGAAACGTTGGAAAGCTACAATAAGAATAAATAATAAAGCTCGATCAACGGCGAATGGATGCTACAAGAATACGAAATGTTCAGGGGAAAATGTATAACGCTGAAAGCAAGAATATTCCAAACGCAAACAACAAATAGAAACTTCCAAAAGGAACATACCAACCGCTTTGATCCAACTTGAAGCATATATGCCGAAACGTCAAAAGTAAAGTGAGTTACATACTTTGCTGCCAAAGTTTATATGCTTCAACATTGAAATACAGTGTCGGAAAGGAAAGATTGCGCTGGCATCTTCTTTGTTGTTACATGTGCCTCTACTTGTTTGCCCAAATATCTGTATGCTGCATACGCAGATGTTCATCTCATCTGTGAACAAATGGGGTACAACTCATGCATTCTCTCTCTCTGCAATCCATTCTCAAATAGTAAAGTGCAATTCTGTTTAGGGTATAAAGCAACGCGGCATTGAATCAGTTGTCAACCCAGAATAAGCTTAAATCATTTTCATACGTGCTTGAAATAGTCTGGTGAACTGGGCTCTGACTTCATCTATCTGAGTTACGCAGCGCGGAACACCCACCAGCAATGGTGGTGTCAAATGAACGTGAACTTACAGGAGCAATAGTCCGACCGACCGACGGCGGCATGTCCTCGGACCGATGGGGAGTGCGCTTGGTGAAAAAGTCAAGTAGTATTTCTTCATTCGAAGGCGGCGCAGTTTCTCTGACGATGGTGACGCTCCTCAAGTGTGCACAAAGGGGCATCATCTGATGGGTTAAGCTACCGTGTTTGGAAGCATACGTGTCATAAAGTGCACTAGAGTTTGCATATCAACTTTGACTGCTCAGTGGAAACAGTTGGGGAAGGAGATAAATGATAAACAATAATGAAGCATGCGGATAGGCCTATTTTGGTCATCCGGATATGGAGACGCATTCATGAGGCTGGGCAGCAGAATGATGTAAACAAGTAAAACGTGTTGAGATTGAGCATGCAGTGAACTTATTGGACAATTATTATTTTTCTTTTTAATCAAGGCCGATAAACTGGAAATAGGAAAAGGGGGTTGGGGCTGGTCGACTAGAGATACGTAGATAGAAGGAAGAATCCTTAATAGGTCAAACTCCCTCAAACCAATCCAATGCTGGTGATGCCCTGAATCATGCATAGCGATTGGCGTGAAACCTGGCTACTGAGCTCTAGAATTTGGGATACCGCGCAAAAATTTTGGCACTATAAAAGCTGGATCTCCACCCATCCCAACTCTGTCTTCTATCTCTTTCTTTGTCCAGCTTTTTCATGACACCCACCAACAACCGTGGTAAAGGCCCCATCTTTGTCACAAACGCTGATGGCGACAAGGGCTATGCCATCGCACAGCAAATGTTGCAATTCCCAACCAAATACCCTCATCTTCCGCGCTATCCCGTCTACGCTGGTCTGCCGGATGATTCCACCGAGAGAGCACAGTCGCTGGCATCCCAAGGTGCACAGCTACGTGCATTTGACATCTTCAATGACCCTGCAGCTGCCGTCAATGCCCTCCGGGATGTGGCCAAGCTGTGCCTGATCGTAGATCCTCTCAGCGAACGCATTAGCCGAGCCAATGCCTTCGAGTATGGCAAAGCGTAAGTGTGCAATCTTTACAAATTTTGTAAATACTTGTTTCTAATGTTGTCACTGTAGTTTCATCGATGCTGCCAAGGAGGCGCAAGTTGAACACATCATTTTCCTTACACCCTTCTCCCCTCTCGACCCCGTTTCTCCACCTTCGTCACCCGTCGCCGATCCAGCTGCTTGCGTCAGCTTGAATGATCCTACCACGTACCGCAGCCAATATATGCTTATCGAGACTTACTTGCGCTCCATATTCGATACAAAGCGCATTACTATCCTGAGATATCCCGGCATCCTTTATCAGCATCTCAAGGTGTTCCGCAAATACATTATGGAAAATAATGCCTTCCCACTATCCAATCAGCACCTCGAGTTCACAGTTGAGTCATCCAGCATGCTCGACATTGCCCACGCTACAGCCTGCATCGCCCATTCCCCAACCTTACGCCACAGCAGCAACGTATACAAGCTCACTGGTCCGCAACTGCTGACTCTGGAAGAAGTCAGCGCCAGAGTGCTGACCGGTTTGCGACGAGACATTGCCGTTAACTTTATGGACATTGAAGCGCTCAAGAACATACTGACCGAAAGCGTTGGCAATGCCGAGCACGTTGCCTTCTTGCTCGAAGTATGGGGTCTTCAGCAGAAGCTTGGAGGCAGCCGCTTTGAAATCACTCGGGATTTGGAAGCATTGACGGGACAAAGCGGGAAAACATTGAACGAGTACTTTGAGGACGATAAAGTCCAGGAATTTTTCCAGTCATCCTTGCCCTCTCCCTTTGTTGCATAGTTAAATCTTTTTTTCTTCCACTTGTTATCCATATCAATGTACATAGCTCTTTTTTTCAATATACATAGGTCTTTTTCTTTTTCTTTTCCAGGCAATATCCTTTTGTCCCAGTTGATAAGATACTGCAAAGTGGGAATGGATACCGAAAATGGCAAAGCGCCGCGCTTTCGATAAGAACATTTGATTGATCTCTAACCAATCAATGCATCCGTTGGCAGCGGTATTGATAAGGGTCTTGTCATTTGGCAGCATTGATTGGATGATTACGCTGGCCTGGGGCAACCACGCGACGGACAAGCTGCTTTATTTGGCAAGTGTTATCAGCTCCTTTATGGCCCTTCATCCATTTTCCAGAACAGTATATTTTAAGTATTCTATATTCTCCCGAATTGATGCTCTTAATGGTAGGAACGTCATATTATACATCTATACCCGATCTAGAGATGGCATACACACATATACACATAGACAGCAGATATAATAAAATGCATTACAGGCAAACATGGTTTATGGTTTCAAGGCAAAAAAAAAACCACCAGAAGACAAAATCGAATTCCTGCCAGTCGGGACAGACGCCGATATGTTATTTCCCTCTTATGCGTGTAACACCAGAACAGATGTGGTTGGTGGCCAAAAAGTCAATAATAGAATTAGGAAAGTTCTCGCTAACGTAAAGTTTCCCATGAACAGATGCGCCAACGTGTGGATCAAGAAGCGGTCTACTTTGGAGCCCTATGGATATACCTAAACAACGAAAATTGATAGGTTTTCATTTTCTCTTTTAGTTTTCCGCCCTAAAGTCTTCATTTCACATAACTAGGTATGCTTCCATAAACCATTTCCTTTCAGTAAGATATGCATTATACATAAGAGTTAAAGATAAGCACAGAATTATAAGTAAATCATTCATTTAGATAAGAGAAGGGACAGAAATATATGTGCAATAATACTCAGACAGGTTGAAAGCAAAGTGCGATACTTGGGGAGCTCAGTCGTTGAATAAATCACCAACCTATGTAACGTTGCTCTTTTCATTCTGGTGTATTTTTCAGCGTGGCGTAAAATTCATGATAACTGAACGAAGACTCATTAATGTCCGTTACCATATATTTGGTGTCTGTCAGCATTCTTTAGAGAGCGTTGATTGCCAATCATTCATGGTTTCCTAATTCCTGGGCGGTATTTCCATCGTGTAGACCGCGCTATCTGTTGCTGTTGACTGCTGTTTCCAAGCTCAAAATTTCTCTTGGGCCGATTCTCTACGTTTGAACAAAAAAGGAACAATCGATTGCGCTAATACTGAGAAGCTATCACCCTAATCCACCTCTGTTGTTACTGCTCTGACCTCGCCTTTTTATATCTTTTTGCAGAGTCGTTCCCAACACAGCTGCTGTAGGAGCTGACATAAGCATGGTCGGCTGGCAACGGAGTTGACGAGGACAGTGGAGTTTCTTGGCAAACAGGTTCATCAGGGTCCTCCTCCATCCTCCATTCCCTGTTCGGAGTGTGCTCCGAGATTCCCAAACTTTAAAAGCTTTGCCCAAGGTTTGCCTCTGCAACTTGTCACCAGAGAGTAGTGTTGAAAGACTTGGAAAAGAAACATTTTGATTCATCTAGATAAGTCCAATGCGTCCGAGTCTGATATTGCACGCTTTTTGCGGGCAACAAATCTCTTTTCTGTTGCGCTGAACAGCAAGAGTAGAGATTGTATTTTCATAATCTCTTTATGCGATCTACATGGTGCACCTACTGCTCATGAAAAGGGAAGAAAACACGCGTATGACTGGAGACGTCTAACGATTCCCTTTAGCTCTCCCGATCGCAGCTTAGTGAAAAGTTTTGCCAGGAATTCAGCCCAAACGCGCAAGTAAACAATCATAAGCCGATCTTCCTCACAGGAACAAACATTTTCACGAGAGCAGTTGTGCTCATCAAAAACTTTACGTTGACTAACACTGCGTGTATACGTTCAAAACCATGCCAGAGCACTCAAACAACTATTACTATGCTGGCGAAAGTATAGGAAAGAAGCGAGCAAATGAGGATAATAATAGTGATGATGGTGATACAAGCAGCACGACAATGGACAGGTAAGTCGCAGAAAAATCTGTGAATTCGTATCTAGACTGATCTTGAAAATCTTTTACTTTAGCCCAGAAAACGTAACATAATCCGATTCGGACCAGGAGTATCGCACCGGCCAAATATGCCGCCTGACACCTACCAGAAACATCTTTGATGAACACATTGCTCAAAATTATCCGCTTCCCGTTGAATGCTCGCAATACATTGATTCTGTAATCGACAGCGTAAGCCATATACGAAAGAGATCGGAGACCATGACACTCATACGCTTGCACATAATGCTGTGCAGATGTTTATCCCAGCCTTTAAAAAAGCGATCGAAGAAAGGCCATGAATTTGATGATCCTGCCTTTCAAAATGCGATCGAGTTCTTGGAGGATTTATTATTCACGGCATGCCTTAGTCTGTTTAGCGCATTTTTGGTTATCAGTTTTAGCAAGCGAGTGTATCTGAGTGAACAGGATCTAATGACCGGCGGACCCGCTTTCAATTTTTGGCTTGTGCCACCCCTTTTTACTTGCGTTCGCGAGGGCGAACAAGGCAACCAAGCACTCGAATGTGCTTTCCTTCCTGGAGAGGTGGTGGCCCTAGAGTCTATGACGAAGCAACTGGCTGTCGTGTTCAGGTCTAGCGACCAATATGGAGCCTTCCTCAAACTCCATCCCAAATCATATAGACCAGGGTCGCGTAGATGCTTATTTTCTACGTCTTCATCCTCAGTGAAGATTCTCCAGTGAAGTTCAGTCTCGACGAACTTACTTTCGTCTCGACTGCTATCTCTACGCTACCCACAAACACCACACTGGTCTCGGACGATGCACACAAAGATGACCGTAACCACTATAATGCTGACGGCATCGTCCGGCTGGCTGGACTGAACGATCTGGAAGTCTCGTTGCTGGAGACGTCGGGAGAACTACGCAACGAGGACAAGATCAAGATCAACTTTGACCACCACAAAGGTTCCTTTGGTGCTCTTGCAATGTTAAAAACATTAGCAGACACTTATAAGTACGGGACAGTGGAAGACTTCTCAAAAGTCAAAATTCTTTATATTCATGCTGCTGGTAAATCTAGTGCCTCCAAGTGCTAAGAAAACCACTGAACTAATATCTGTCAATATTAGGTCTTGAAATCCATTTGTGCAGCCTCTGCTTCAAACCGGAGAAGGTTTACGAGTTGTGTAGGGAGTCAAGCTTGACTTTAAAGGTCACCACTTCTTGCCAGACATAATTGACTTCTACTGGATAATGAAGGTAATTCGATTTTTCCCTCTGAAGACAATCTGTACAATCCTTGTCACTGAAACTACGTAATCTTGGCAGGAACTCGTCAAAAAGAGCATCGAGGACATTGTGCAGTTGCGGGACAGCCATATTCAGAAGAAGGGAGAATATTGCTACTCAAGACTTGTACCGAAGCTGTTGACGCAAGGGCGTGGGCGATTTGGCGTCGTTCTATACCTCTTTTCGCAAAGAAAACATTTCATTCCTGTCATGTACCTTGAGACGTTCCCAGATAATTGATATTGCAATACAATGATTCTGCTACCCTATCGTCATCAATGTCACGACTATTTCTTCGCATTTTCCACCGTAGCGATGGTCAGTGAACTGCCGTTCCGTTGAAATGTCTGTATTTCTTTGGTGAGTTTGAGTATAGCTATTGTTTGGATATTGCCACCAGCATCCCAGATGTCACACCATATGATAATATTTGTTTACAGTGCTTGCCAGGACTGTGGGTCCTAGAACTGGTATCAGAAAGTGACAAAATGAATATTGCAAATGACACTTACCTCTCCCAGACTTTGAATTGGATGAGATTTCAAGGAAGAAACTGTCACCGAGAACCACGCAGAAGAGTGTTTTCACGTCTCAGGATAGACGCTAGTTCAAGTGTAACAGTCCATGACCAACGCTCTCCATACCTTCCAAGGTCCCTCGGTATGAGCACGCTGTGGTGCCTCCAGCAAGGTATCGTCCTTGCCAGGCAAGACCGGGGACGGTGATGAAGAGGAAAAAGAAACAGGCAGAACAGTTCAACGCTTTCTCGTCAAACTCTTCGGACCATTCTTGTTCAGTGTAAAGAGGTTTGCTACGGTTTAGCGGTGATTCAACTAGGAAACGAGAAATGGCGTTCAGCTCACATCAAGCTTTTTCATTTGTCGCCTTCCTGTTCCAAACCCGCTGAAGTTGGGTTTCCGCCCTGCACTCAAGTTACATCATCATCTTCAGACTATTTTCTTTTGCCGGCGCACTCTCTCTCTCTGTCCTACTCCAAACATAGTCTGCCTTTGCAAAATTTCTCCTGAAAGAGACAGTCTCTGAAAATAATGTGTAAAGGAATACAAAAATATAAAAGGTGGAAAGAAACCAAGGCGGTATGTGAGATGCAGCTGAGGTTTCATTTTCCCTTGCGCACCCTGAGGCGGCCGGGGTGTGTTTAGTCAGGGTCCCATGCCGTCAGGGACGGTTACATAATCGGAGCCGATCCAATAACGAGGAGTCGTGATGACAAAACTCGTTTCCACAGAGAAAAGTTTCTCAGAAAGATAAGGGACTCCGGTTAGGTAAGCAGTCTCTCTAGTAGGGCAAGCCGCGTGATGTGTGTTACTGGATGAAAAACTTTTTCGGAGGAAGACACTGATTCGGTCACTCGTCCCACTGGATGACGATGATGATATAAGCGGGACCCTGATTCTCCATCCTCCGAGCGCTTTTCTTTCAAGTTTTTGTGTTTCATCTTCTCTTCCCCCATCTTCTTCTTTCCCCCGTCTCCTAAACAAACCGCAACATGAGACTGATCATCCGTGAAGACTACAACGAAGTATCCAGCTACATTGGTATGTCTCCTCTATACACAATATATTATACTACATCAGCGAACTTGCTCACATGTACTTTGAATAGCCAACTACATCAAGGAGCGTATCAAGCAGTTCAAGCCAACAGCCGACCGTCCATTCGTTCTTGGTCTGCCCACTGGCTCCTCACCCATTGGAACCTACAAGAAACTCGTCGACCTCTACAAGCAGGGTGAACTGAGCTTCGAGCATGTAGTGACCTTCAACATGGACGAATACGTGGGCCTTCCTCGTGACCACCCCGAGTCCTATCACTCATTCATGTGGAACAACCTCTTCATGCATGTTGATATCAAGCCCGAGAATGTGCACATTCTGGATGGCAACGCTGCGGATTTGGACGAGGAATGCAAAAAGTTCGAGGCGGAGATCGCTCGCGTGGGCGGTATTGAACTCTTCTTGGGTGGTATTGGTCCCGACGGACACATTGCATTCAACGAGCCCGGTTCCTCCCTTACTTCCCGCACTCGTGTCAAGACCCTTGCTTATGAAACCATCATTGCCAACGCCCGCTTCTTTGACGGCGATGTTAGCAAGGTGCCCAAGCTTGCTTTGACCGTCGGTGTTGCGTAAGTACCAGACAACATTGTTTCTTCAAAGTAACAAATGTCTGACGTCTTTCTTTCCTTCTTCCTTTTTTAGTACTGTCATGGATGCCCGTGAAGTGTGCATCATCATCACCGGTGCTCACAAGGTACGTAACTGACACACATTGGGGGAGGGTTATGGGTTCCATGACGCTGTGTGTATCTGACTTATAATTTTTGTGTTACAGTCGATTGCTCTTGCAAAGTGCATTGAAGAAGGCGTCAACCACATGTGGACTGTATCCGCTATTCAGATGCACCCTAAGGGTCTGATCGTCTGTGACGAGGACGCGACCCTTGAATTGCACGTAAAGGTAATACAGGTTTATTTCGGTCCCACGCTCGGTTGGGACCACAGTCCAAGAGATTTCCCACGAGAAGAATACGCTGATCTAATCAACTCTTCTTACTCTTTAGACTGTAAAGTACTTCAAGTCTATTGAACATGTACATCACTCTCTTATTGGTGCCGAGAACCTGTCTTTGCAGGGTAAGCAGAGAGAAAAGAAAGAAAGAGAACATATCCAACCATGGGTTACTTACGAAAATGTGTATTGGCGTAGGTGGTGTGAAGCAACTGAAAAACCCGACTAGCCCGACCACCACTGAGCATCCCAAAACACCGATGAACGGCCCTTACGAGTAAAATATCTCAAAGGGACCAAACTTTACCTCTGTGTACATATAAAGAAAGGACCATGCACAATCATTCAAGCACAGAAGCCCGGACGAACAGAAAGAACCGGAAACAAGAATATCAAACAGAGCAATCCTTATAGCATTTTTCCTAATATCAATCATCTATGTATCTACATAAACTATACCCCTCCCTGGGGATTTGAAACATATTTTATTGATTGCATTGCTTGACCATCTTCAAAGGATGGACATCTATCGGAACTGTTGTGTTCATCCTCTCAATGCTTAAGGTACAGTATGTTTATCGCATCTGTTCGACTCTTACTTCAACAGAAAGATCTTCCGTTTCTTCACAAGCAATTATCGTATACAAGGTCCCCGTTATCATCGTTGAACTATGCCGCACTGGGGTAGACCAGAATAATGCAAGTATATCCGCCCGCAGCAGAAAAGGGTTGTATGAAAGGGCTCATTACATAAGCCTGTTATCACGTTTCTCTTACAAATGTTCCACCACCCTTTGGAGATTTCCATTTGATCACGCCAACACCAGATATAAATAGGATTGTTTCTTGATGGAATACAAAGATGATTAACAGTGTGAAAAAAGGGTTCGGTCCCCATTTTACGTTGGATAAGGGTCTCAGGGAATTTGGATGGGATTCGGTTTGTGCGACACCTAGAGTTACACACGAAACGTGCCACCTGATATACTCGGCGAAGCTACCACGCCCCCTTTAAGTAATGCGAAGAGAATAAAAGAAAGCGCCTCCACACTCTTTTTTTTAGCTATATACTTTTTTCAAGCCTTTTTTCTTCTTATTCTCACACACTCTCTCTTTCCTTTTACCCACCTCGCTCTTTCTTTTTCTCTGTTGCTTGCTTTGCAGTAAAGATGGATGGTAACAACCTGGCCTTGATCCGCCAGGAGTTCCTACTTTCACCGGACAAATTCAAAGCAATCGTCGAAGGGTTTAAAGCCGAATGCGAGCATGGACTTGCCACTGCTTCTGCATCGGGACTTGCGACCATGATCCCTTCTTACGTAACCCGCATGCCGACCGGAAACGAGATAGGCACGTACCTCGCGCTTGATTTGGGCGGCAGCACCCTGCGTGTATCGGCTGTGCAACTGCTGGGTAACGGACAGGTCAAGGTCACTGAGGTCCGGCGGCTCATCACGGGTACGCTTCGTTCCGGCACCACCGATGCATTCTTCGACTGGATTGTTGATACCATCGCCGAGCTCATCGAAAATATACCACCACGTGATGACGAACAACATCAGAAACAGCCGCTGGCCATGGGTGTCTCCTGGAGCTTCCCGCTAGAGTAAGCCAACAGCGATGATCTGCGTTGCATCGGGATGACCCTACTAACTGCAGCATCCTGTATCTAGTCAGACAGGAATATGCAAGGGCACGGTGCTGCGCATGGGTAAGGGATTCACTCTGCAAGGAATCGACGGGCAGGATCTTGCCACCTTATTTTCTGATGCTTGCAAACGCAAGGTACGTCTACTGGATACGTAACACTACTGTGGCGCATGCTAATATTTTATCACCTTTTCAGGGCGTAAATGTTGTCGTAACAGCGTTGCTAAATGATACAGTCGGTGCCCTCGTGGCACATGCATACACCAACCCGCAGGCACGAGTCGGGTTTATTTACGGCACAGGTGTGAATGCAGCTTACCCGGAAAAAGTGTCACGCATCACCAAGCTTGGTGGCCAGCAGAACTGGCAGGAATCCGACGAGATGCTTGTCAACACAGAGATCGATATCTTTGGCAGCGACGCGTACCTGCCGCGCACCCGGTTCGATAAAAAGCTTGATGCAAGCCATTCTCAGCCAGATTTTCAAGTCTATGAGAAAATGATGTCGGGTGCCTACCTCGGCGAACTCACGCGTCTGGCAGCTGCCGAGCTGGTATCAAACAAAGAGCTGTTTGCTGATCAGCAGGTGCTGCCTTCCTTGATCAAGACACCTTGGTCCTTTGTTACTGCGCACATGAGCGAGATAGAACGGTACATTCACGAGATACGTACGCCATATACTCAGGAATAACATTCTTGTTTAGATGCAGCGGCGAATCCATGCAAGAACGACAGTCTAGATTGTGTAAACTGTTTGAAATCGATGCGATATCACCAAAAGATGTCCAGGTACTCACCGATCTATGCGAGATTGTTGCCACCCGCGGTGCTGGCTTAGCGTCTGCAGCAATTGCAGCCATCATTGAGCAGCAACCTGAGCTGCTGAGCAGCACATCGCCGTACAAAGATATCGTTGTTGGCATCAACGGAACGACATTCGATGCGTATCCAAACATGCCCGAGAGAATGGCACGGTTTCTTGCGGATTGGTTTGGCCAAGACACTGCAAAGCGTATCAAGTTACAGTCTGCGCGCGACGGCGGGTCCATTGGCGGCGCACTTGTAGCCATGCTTTACCAAGATCCACCTCGGACACCCACGCTTAGCGACGACCAGCATCCGCCTCCTCCTCCTCCTTTGGCAGCTACAACAAAGATAACAACATCTTCCACTTCCTCCTCGTCATCGTCACCGCGCTCGCGAACGGAACGCAACAACTCAACGTCGACTGCAGCTACTCCAGTTTCAATTGTAAGATCTATTTATGGGTTCATTGTATCGTGCTTCAGACCATCACCACCAAGAAAATCCAACAACGTTGGTAAAGCATCTGTTGCAAGGACCAACAGTGTGCCAAATGAGACGATATCGGATGAAGAAAAGAAGTTGTAACATACTCTCTTAATTGTCTCAGTAATCTCAAAGTTTTGTTGTTGCTTTCTTCATCTCCTTTTATGTACACTCTTTCCATAGATTAAATTCGTCATCCAATGAAAATCGTAACGATTCAATTTTGAGCACTATTTCGCATTCTCCCTAGTGTGGATGTCGCATTTTTCCGGTACAAAGCTTAGCACCTCCAAGAGTATATAAAGCATGTAAATATGTATAGGCCAGCTTTCCTCCTTCCTGCCACATCGTGCGGTTGAAATTTCCGATTACAAGATGAGCATCCAGTTTTTTTTTATGACGATGAGCAAGGCAATGCTGTCGACGAAGAGTGGTATGCTCTTGAAACGCAGAGTTCATACACGCAGTAATTGCGTAATCGAACTCGCGAGAGCGATGGCCGATCAGACGCTATGCAGACTGATGACGTAAAAAAGGGTGCGGAGGTTCGCATGAGAGAAGCGTCGAACAAGCGAGTGTACACGCTCTACACGGCTCAGGACAAAGTCAGATTCTTCAAACTGATGTTTGAGAAAGTTCTGAGTGCCTCAGCTGCCGCAAAACAGTTAGGTATCCATGTCCGTACAGCTCATAGATGGGCCAAACAGGATGAGGTGAATCCGGATGGCATATTCGCGAAGCGTAAGAAGAATGGTCGTCCGCGTATCCTTGGTGAAGAGCATAAGAAGGTCATTCTAGAGTACGTCGATGAGAACCCTTCGGTTGTCTTGGAGCAGTTGATGGAGCGACTGCTTCAGAGGTTTAAAGGGCTCAAAGTCTCTAAGAGTACCATTTATGACTTCGTGAGGACGCAGTGCAACCTGTCACTTAAGAAGGCTCGGTTCCAGCCTGTAGACAGGAACAGCGGGGCCAAGATTCAAGAGCGTCTTGACTGAGTTCGCAAATGGGAGGGAACCGATATGGACTTAGGACTAATTGTGTCTTCGTAGATGAGTCTGCCTTCCATGTCAACATGAGGCGCAATAGGGGCCTGGCCAAAGAAAGGTTCGCCTGCAATAGTCACGGTGCCCAAAACACGAGCGCAGACAACCACCATTTTGGCCGCGATCTCTGCCT